>NW_011389995.1:0-677 GCF_000754665.1 Bison bison bison
AAACCATGGAGGAGACAAGGCTGACTCTGACGAATCCCAGCACATCACGGGCAGGGGTACTCATCAGCCTGGTCAATCTGGAGAGTCGACAGCAACTCTCACTTAAAGGGAAGAGACACAGCGCTGGCCCACAGTTGTATAACCCAGAGGAAGATGCGTGCACAGCCATGCGTGTACAAGGAGAAAAAGGACACGTGGGTTGTTCACAGTAGAAAAAGTTACAGAAATCACTTTCACCAAAATGAATGGTTTGGTGTGTATATATGCGACAGAATTTTATACAAAAAATGCACAAAGCTGGACTGCTACAGGAACACAGGTCAGTTTTCAAGCATGATGGTGAATAAGTGAAACACGACCGTAGGAGTCCAGTCCATGACATCAAATTCAAAAGGGAACAACGTGGGACTCAATACACAAAATAAGAACTGAGACGGGAGGAACAAGAGCTGCTACCGGGTTTCCCTGGTGGCTTGGCGGATAAGAATCCAGCCGCCAACGCAGGGGACGCGGGTTCCATCCCTGCTGCGAGAAGATCCCGCTCAGGCTGCAAATGCTGAGCCCGCGGGCCCAAAGCCGTGCCCTGCGACAAGACACGTCACCAAAGCGAGGAGCCCAGGCACCACAGAGAAGGGAAAACCCTCCTGTGCTCAGCTAAATGGGAGGAAAGCCCCTGG
>NW_011389996.1:0-879 GCF_000754665.1 Bison bison bison
TTAGTAAATATTAAAAATTTTTTGTAATAATGCAGAATATAAAAACATAAGTTGATAGTTAACTTGCCAGAGAGATTGAAAAACATCAAAAGTTAGATATTAATACTTAATTCTAAAGTACATTAATAAAACAGTTTTAAGTAACTAGAATCTTCAAGCACTTAGAATGTATGATTTACAGTAAAAGTCAAATCATCATATAGTAAATTTTACTTATTTTCTATTTTGTTTTTAGTAAATATTATCTTAAACATTTTTTGTAATAATACAGAATATAAAAACATAAAAATGAGTTGATAGTTAACTTGCCAGAGGGATTGAAACACATCAAAAGCTAGATATGACTAATTAATTCTAAAATACACTAACAAAAGAGTTTTAAATAAGTAGAATCTTCAAGTACTAACAATGTATGATTTAGAATAAAAGTCAAATCATAATACAGTAAATTTTACCTATTTTCTATATTTTGGTCTTAGTATTAAACATTTTTTGTAACAATGCAGGATATAAAAACATAAAATGAGTTGATAGTTAACTTGCTAGAGAGATTGAAACACATCAAAAGCTAGATACGAAGAGTTAATTCTAAAGTACTATTAATGTTTTAAATTAATTAAAGCTATTAAACAGTTTTAAAAAACTAGAATCTTCAACTACTTAGAATGTATGATTTAGAGTAAAAGTCAAAGATTATTGAGACTATGTTATAAGCTTCCGTGTTTTGGGAAAGAAATATGTAAAGGGCAGTAATTTTCAACCCTGGTGGTATTTCATTCCAAGAAATAATGGATCAAATTAACAACCATAGCCACAGCTTATTGTTTTTGTCTCCCCACAAGCTAGAAAGTGGGGGAATGTAGAAAGCGACTGCTATTA
>NW_011389997.1:0-590 GCF_000754665.1 Bison bison bison
ATTGGACAAAAGAAAGTTTGGAAAGTGGTCTGAGAGAGGTTAAGAATTAGAACTAAAAGAAAAAAAAAATTTCAGAAATGAACAAAAGTAAGAAGAACACAAGGACAAATAATATCATAAGAAAGAACAGGAAGAAAATTTAAAAATAGAAATGAAATAAAGAAAAAGATAAAAGGACTGGAGAGAAAGCAATAGCTTATTCTGGAAAATGCTCCTGATATAAAGATCTGAACCTGTATATTTAAAGGGCACATGAGGACCCTGGAAAATCAACCCACAGTGGCCAAAACAAGACATAACTTAGTAAATCTATCAAACTTAAAAGGACCTTTGAAGGTTCAAAAAGACCTTTGAACATCAAAGCAAAATGACCAAGCCCTCATTAGTGAAAGAAAATAAAGTGACATTAGACTTCTCAATAGCAACATTTTATGCCACAGGACAATAGAGTAACATTTATATTACAAAAGCTATGAAAAGTAAATGCAGTAAAACATTCAAGTTTAAAGTCATATACAAACTATTATGAACATGCAAGCACTACAGGAGTGTGGTGCTCATAGCCCTTCCTGAAGGATCCATTAGAAAAT
>NW_011389998.1:0-647 GCF_000754665.1 Bison bison bison
TCTTGAAGAGATCTCTAGTCTTTCCCATTCTATTCTTTTCCTCTATTAAACTAAAAAGCATCTGCATAGAGAAGGAAACCATCAACAAAATGAAAAGGAAACCTACTAAACGGTAGAAGATATTTGCAAATAATATGTCTGATATGGAGTTACTATCCAAGATTGAGAAAAAACTCACACAACTCAACATCCAAGTAAAAGATGTGCAGTGGACCCAAATAGACATTTTTCCAAAGAAGACATGCAGATTGCTAATAGGTACATGAAAAAATGCTCAATATTGCTGTTCATCAGAGAAATGCAACTAAAAACCACAATAAGAAACCACCTCCCATCTGTCAGAATGGCTATCATCAAAAAGACAATAAACAACAAATCTTGCTGAGTATGTGAAAAAAAGGAAACTTCAGACATTTGTTGGAATTGTAAATTGGTACAACCACTATGGGAAAAAGCATGAAGATTTCCCCCAAAATTGAAAATAGAACTATTGTATCATTCAACAATTTCACTTCTGGTTATCTACCCGAAGAAAACACAACCAGTAATTCTAAAAGATACAGTCACATCAATGTTTACTGCAGCATTATCTACAATAGCCAAGATATGGGAGCAACCTAAGTGCTCGTTAATTGATAAATAGATAA
>NW_011389999.1:0-696 GCF_000754665.1 Bison bison bison
CAATTGTCAAAAAAAGTCACTTCTGAGTTGAGTATTTCAGTGTTGATTCATCTGAACCTTTTTTTTTTTTTTTAATCTTAACCCTTAAGTTTTTACCTTAAGCCACATGGTAAAGATAAAATTTCCTCCAAATCCTGGTTATCTGCCAATTTGACAGCATTAAGGCTTTTAACAAATTCTCTTTACCCATCAGACCTCTTTGCTGAGACCTAGTCCTCTGAGATTCAGAAATATTTAGTAACTAAAACAAAATAATGATAATAAGATCACCCCTTCAGAGTGGAGGGCTCCAACTACACCACTTGTTCTGAACAATGGAGCTGAAACCAGCATGGACCAGCCAAAGTTTAATCTAGGAATGTCCTGGAAATTAGTATCATTTTGATTTGAGCTTTCCTGGTAGCTCAGATGGTAAAGAACCCACCAGCGATGCAGTAGACTCAGGCTTAGTCCCTGAATCGGGAAGATCCTCTGGAGAAGGGAGTGGTTACCCACTCCAGTATTCTTTACTGGATAATTCCGTAGAGGAGCCTATGGAATTGTTGGGCTACAGTACATGGAGTCACAAAGAATCAGACAGGACTGACTAACACTTTCACTTTACCTTTAATAATGTGGGTAAGCAGGTGGTGCAAGTTGTCATTGAGTTTTTCAATGTGTCATGGTCCATTAAGGTTCAGTCCCTCTCTGTACCAC
>NW_011390000.1:0-665 GCF_000754665.1 Bison bison bison
CATGACGCTGGATGCTTGGGGCTGGTGTACTGGGACGGCCCAGAGGGATGGTATGGGGAGGGAGGAGGGAGGAGGGTTCGGGATGGGGAACACATGTATACCTGTGGCGGATTCATTTTGATATTTGGCAAAACTAATACAATTATGTAAAGTTTAAAATAAATAAAATTAGAGAGGAAAAAAAAATAAAAAAAAAAAAAAATATGAAAACTAAAAACAGCCATCAAATGGGTTAGAAATCAATTAATAGATGTACAAAAACAGATAATGCTAAAATGTGATTAAAATTCTACTCAATTTTGTGTTACTCCTGTTCATTTCAATAATAATGCTTACAACTAGAAACAAATCAAATTTCATTTACAAAACATACATAATAATGCCTCTCTAAATGTACAATTATTACAAAAAATATTTAAAACCTTTTCTAATAATATGCCCTCTTCTACTAATTTAAAAACTTTACATGAACAACTAGCTGATCAATTATCTGGGCCAGACCCACACAGATGGTTTCAAAACATTACTCACAACATCGGGTCTAAAACTGTAATTTTGTTAATTGTCCTAACAATTATATTTGTCATCTACCATTGCCTTCATGCCAAGATTGTTAAAACTAAACAAACTCTAATGTTCAAAACTCTTTTTACAAATATTATAAA
>NW_011390001.1:0-534 GCF_000754665.1 Bison bison bison
GAATACTCTTGAAAGCCCCTTGGACTGCAAGGAGATCAAACCAGTCCATCCTAAAAGAAATCAACCCTAAATAGTCATTGGAAGAACTGACGCTCAAGCTTAAGCTGCACTACTTTGACTGCCTGATGTGAAGAGCTGACTCATTGGAAAAGATCGTGATGATGGGAAAGATTGAAGGCAGGAGGAGAAGTAGATGACAGAGGATGAGATAGTTGGATGGCATCACCAACTCAGCCAACATGGGTTTGAGCAAACTCTGGGAGGTAATGAAGGACGGAGAAGCTTGGTGTGCTGCAGACCATGAGGTCTTGGACTTGAATTAGGGACTGAACACTACCACCGCCAGCAGCTAGAGAGAAAACATAAACAGTTCTAATCAACTGGCCACCACATGTGGTTATCTGGGGTGTGCAGGAGGAGTACCTGGATTAAATTCATTGTCTAACTTACTGCAGCCTACTAGGTGCAAAAAATCCAAATATTCCACAGTGATGGTGCCAAAGTCCTCAGACTCTCCAGATCAAATATTGAGAA
>NW_011390002.1:0-675 GCF_000754665.1 Bison bison bison
GACACCCATCTAAGCATCAGTGAGGTCTAGAAGGGCACTCAGCCGCACTACCCTCCCCCCGGAACTATCCTGTGAACCCCCCACCCCAAGCCACTTTCCCTTCCACCTCCGAAAGAGGCTGCTTTCCTAACCTGTGGGCTTCATTTCCATCCTTTTATCTTCAGTGTCACCACTATATGTATCCTGCTAAGCAAGCCCCTGTTTTTGAACTTGGTACACCCGGAATTACATTACGTGAATTCTTTGTGACTTATTCCTTCCTCACACTTGAGAACAATCTCAGAATAACATGTTTTCAGGAGTAGTGAAGTGTCTTCAGAAAAATTACTGACGTGTCTTCAGAAAACACACTGACCGGTTTTGCCTTCCTGGCTCAGCCACTTACCTACTATCTCTGTGACTGCTCTTTCCCTCCTTTGTCAAATTACAACAAATTATAATTTAAGGACCTCATGTCCAGAGCAGGAATTCACTTCATGTATCATTCTGTTCTCAGAGGCTCCCAGGACCTGAGACCTGATGAGTCTTGAGCAAATGAAGGAATCATTAAGTGATATATGTCAGGGCCAAATCCCATGGCTAATTCATAGCAAATGATCAAAACATGGCAGCAAAAATTATAATTGTCATTACTGGTGTTTATCTGAATATGCACCTTCCTGTGGGGTCAGCCTC
>NW_011390003.1:0-565 GCF_000754665.1 Bison bison bison
AAAACACAGATGAAAAAGTTTTGGAATGTGAGAGAATACATAGGAGAGGAAAGATGTATTGTAACAGGTTTTTTTTTAAAGAAACTATTTAATTTCTCCTTAATAATTTTTATACATACACAAATATTAAAATTCTTTTTAATGACTTCTGGCTATTGGTCTGTTTTTCTTGAATACAGTATCATTCTGAGACTAAACTACATGTACCCAGTTTTCTTTCTAAAATTGTACATAAGAAAGTATGTTCACACTGGTGCTGCTGACGTAGGTCTTGGATGCTCATTGGAGTCATCTGAGGAAACCCTAAAATACTGATTCCTGGATTCCATCCCCCGAGATTCTGGTTGAATTGGTCTGAGTGTGGCCCGAACTCAGTACTTTAAAACTATCTCCCAGTAATTCTAATGTGTAGCCACAATTGAAAATCACTGAGTACTAGATGGATACAAAGCTGACAGTAACATGTAACCCATGCCTGCTGACAGAATTATTGGTTGTTTTTAC
Source organism: Bison bison bison (assembly GCF_000754665.1). Classification (NCBI taxonomy): domain Eukaryota; kingdom Metazoa; phylum Chordata; class Mammalia; order Artiodactyla; family Bovidae; genus Bison; species Bison bison. The sequence goes on from NW_011390003.1 coordinate 505, forward strand.
TTCAAGTTACAGCCAGTCCTGTGATATCTTCCTGGTGAAGTAGCCGCCATCCTTGCAAATA
>NW_011390004.1:0-584 GCF_000754665.1 Bison bison bison
AGCCCTAAAGTATAACAGAGTAGATTAAAAATGCCAAAGGGAAAAAGGCAAATTTTCCACAAAGGAATGGCAACTGGACTGACGTCTATTTGATCAGTATAAACAGTGGAGACAAGAAGAAAATGGAATCGTTCTCACATGGTAAAAATATAATTATTTACCTTGAATATATATACCCAAAGGGAGTATCTTCCAAGAATACAGGAAAAATAAAACTATATTAACAAATCTTCCCTGGAAGAAATGCTAAAGGATGTATGTCCGACAGAATGAAGGTAATCTCAGGTGGGTGATTTGATGCAAGGAAAAATGGTAACCAAATTATGTAGGCAGGAAAGGTAACTAGACATTGACAATGAAAAGCAATAAAAATATTTTACCGAGTTTAAAAAATACCGTAATAGAAAAGTCAGGGGACTTCCCTGGTGGCAGAGAAGATAGGAAGCTGTCTCTCAGTGCAGGAGATGTGGGCTCGATCCCTGATACGAGAAGATTCCACAGGCTGTGGAGCCACCAAGCCCAAGCTCCACAGCTATGGGCCCTGCACTCTGCAGCCAGGGAGCTGCAGCTACTGAAGCCCTTGC
>NW_011390005.1:0-541 GCF_000754665.1 Bison bison bison
AGTAAGCTCCAGGAGTTGGTGTTGGACACGGAAGCGTGGTGTGCTGCAGTCCATGGGGTTGCTAAGAGTCAGACAGGACTGGGCAACTGAACTGAACTGAATTCTTTGAAGACAGCTATAATCTTAGAAAGTCATTAGCGTACCCAATCTAAATATTACTTTACTGTATTTCCACTCCAGTGGTTGTGACAGTAGCTTCATGTGACATTTGTAGGAAAGGGGGAGCAGGGTCAGAAAAGATGCTTTATCTCTTCTTCCCCAAGGATTCTGTTAATAGGGAGCTGTGCCAGTCATGGGAAACTGACTCAGGCAATACATTTTTGTTCCATCCAAACCAGACCATCACACACACATACCGTTGGGGTCTTCTTGACTGCCTGTATTCTACTTATACTCATGATATGTTACCAGTAACTGCCAGAAAAGAATAGCAAATTGTGTCATAATAGTGAAACAATGTGTCAGAGAGTGAACCAGAGCTTTACTGTTATTTTAGTGGCAAGGTTGTTACATGCTGCAAAAAAAAAAAAAAAAAAAAAAA
>NW_011390006.1:0-536 GCF_000754665.1 Bison bison bison
GTTGGGGAGACCGTCCTCGAGGGCCCGGTGGGCCGGAAGTGGGGCTAAGGACCCCAGCCGGTCACATCGGAGACGGTCGTGGCACCCTCACTTTCACCCCCCTGGGGGTGGCGGTATAGGCAAGGTAGCCAGCCCGTGACCCGCGCACACTGGGACAAGCGCACCGCAGGGGGCACAGGCGCTCCTCCTGGTCCAGCACGCAACAACATCCATGGACAGAAGTCGGCAAAGGGCAATGGAGCCGGGGCAAGGCGGGCCAGGAAAGCGAGACGCACCAAGGCGCAGCCCCAGGGATCAGAAGACAGGACGGACGAGGCACCAACGGAGTGCGGCCACGTAGGCCCACGTGGCAAAGACGCGGCAGAGGCACAGACCCGACGGTGGAGGTGGGGTGACCGCGAGCGACAGTGAGGGGCCCGGAAGCCATTCAAAACGACCCGGAAGCAAAGCAGCTACCGCGTCACGCCACGGAATCTCACCGCCAGAAGCCTCCAGCACAGGAGCGGTCCCTGGCACCCAGGACGTCTACTGCCCTT
>NW_011390007.1:0-565 GCF_000754665.1 Bison bison bison
TGGTTGCATGAATCCTGACATGGGATAAAATTGCTAGAGCGATACAGGCACACATACACACAAATTAATGCAGGTTAGAAAAATGGAGAAACCTGAATTGGGCCTGTAGTCTAGTCAAGAGAAATATACCAGTGTCAGTTTCCTAGTTTTAATATTATACTGCATCTATAGAACATGTCACCATTGGGGAACGTGGGTAAAAGGCACAAGGTCTTTTTTGTGCTATTTGTGCAACTTCCCTGAGTCTATAATTATTTCAAAATAAAATGCTAAAGATAAAAGATGTGGCCAAGAAGAGGTTTCAGAAATGATTGGAGGGAACAGGCTCTGCACATGAATGAGGCAGGATCCAGTCTAGGAAAAAAAAAAAGGTTTCTATGTAGCTTAAGTCTATATTCATGTGGCCCCTTCTGTTTCAAATATTTTTGTTGTATTATACAAGTAATAGTTACAGATACACAAATGGATATACATACATATACACGAAAAACAAAAAGTATGTCTTTCTTCCTACTTCCTTAACCAGAGTAAATGATGTTCAATAATGTGACATTTATCTACCCTG
>NW_011390008.1:0-602 GCF_000754665.1 Bison bison bison
GGGGAAGCTTGTGGACCATGGTGTGGACTCCAAGAAGCTCCGTGCTTCCCAAGGCGGGGCTCCTCAGGAGGCTGGCGGTTCCAACAGTGCCAGATGCACCTGAGGCCCCTATTTGCCTCAAGGAGGGAAACTGGGAATGCAGCCCCGCCCCTCCCCCACCAGAGTTATTCCTCACCCTGACTTTCCCCTCCCATCCCTCAGGGCAGTGCCCCTCTCTCCACCCCCTGCCCCCTAAACTCATCCCCCATCCCCGGCTTTTCTAGATTCCGCTGGGCTCTGCACAGTCCTAGGCCTGCCCCATCCTCGATTCTCTGCCCCTCCCCGCTCTCCAGGTTCTAGATTTCAGACACGCTGGGACCTGGGCTGCAGTGCTTCCGCGTGGACACACATCTTCCCGAGCCACAGACAACAAGGAAACGACAAGGGACTCAATATACTTCTACATACCTGAACAGCTTGGGCAAACGATGCACGAGATAAAAAAAGAAAAAGATCAAAACTCCAGTCACCCCTTCAGAGCTGGAGAGCAAAGATGGGGGTCTTGGACGTGATGCCTGCACAGAGCATCACCAAGAGGCTGGGCAGACCTGGCAGTCAGTCCT
>NW_011390009.1:0-511 GCF_000754665.1 Bison bison bison
GGTCTCATATTTTGAAGGCTGACTATAGGGGCCAAAGTACTTAATTTTATTACTGATTGGGTCAGAGCATCCATGTGCACTAGAGGCTATTTGGGGGTAATGGATGTTCTGGCTATGGGAAATACAGCAAGGCAATGATTCCAATGGTTAACGTTAGGTATATCTGTTTCTATTTCGTGTTCCTTTATTCACTTATTCCCTGGCTGTTTTTATCAGCTTGCCGAAATGTGGGCCAGAAGAGGATCAGAAATTGATGAGAGGTAAAAACTCAATTGTCAAACTTTTAAAGTGGAATCTGGTTACTACACAGAGCCGCCACCTCTCCATCACCCCTCTCTCCAGCTGGACCCCCCAAACAAACAGAAATACCACGTCCTTTTCCTCCTCATCAGTGGGATGAAATGTTCAGGAAGACATCCTCAGTGCTCAGAAATTCTTCAGTCTGCAGTTCTCAGTCTTCACCCAGTCCTCAGTCCCAGTGTCTGAGTAAGTATGGACTGGCTGGTCTGGG
>NW_011390010.1:0-500 GCF_000754665.1 Bison bison bison
GATGGAGGAGCCTGTTAGCTGCAGTCCATGGGGTCGTTAAGAGTCAGAGAAGACTGAGTGACTTCACTTTCACTTTTCACTTTCCTGTATTGGAGAAGGAAATTGCAACCCACTCCAGTATTCTTGCATGGAGAATCCCAGGGATCGGGGAGCCTGTTGGGCGCCGTCTATGGGGTCGCACAGAGTCGGATACGACTGAAGCGACTTATCAGCAGCAGAGCCATTTGGACAAAAGTTATCTATAAGAATCGAAGAGAAGAAAGTATGTGTAGCTCAGTTGTACACTGGAGATGAAACTGACCTTAGTGTGAAAAATCAGTGTGAGAAACTCCTCTGGCAAGGATACCAGAGATCTACATGCCAAGGAGGAAAATAAAAAAGGAGTGCCTGTCCGCCTTTTAACATGCAAACTAAGATTACACTCAGAAGATAAGGTTAATCCTTATTTGCAGAGCAAAGCTGCCCTAAAGTGTGAGAGGACACTGTGCATTATCTGTGAT
>NW_011390011.1:0-507 GCF_000754665.1 Bison bison bison
CTGAATTCAGATTTCTCATGAGGCAGGTCAGGCGCTCTGATATTCCCCTCACTTTAAGAATTTCCCAGTTTACTGTGATCCATGCAGTCAAGGCTTTAGCATAGTCAATGAGGCAGAAGTACATTTTTTTCCTGGAATTCCCTTGCTTTCTCTACGATCCGACGGATGTTGGCAATTTGATCTCTGGCTCCTCTGCCTTTTCTGATCCACCTTATGCACTTGGAAGTTCTCAGTTCATGCACTGCTGAAGCCGAGCTTGAAGGCTTTTGTGCATTACCTTGCCAGTATATGAAATGAGCATAATTGTATGGTTTGAACATTCTTTGGCATTGCCTTCCTTTGGGACTGGAATGAAAACTGACCTTTTCCAGTCCTGTGGGCACTGCTGAGTTTTCCAAATTTGCTGGTGTATTGAGTGAAGCACTTTAACAGCACCATCGTTTAGAATTTTACGCAGCTCAGCTGGAATTCTATCACCTCCACTAACTCTGTAGTGATGCTTCCTAA
>NW_011390012.1:0-584 GCF_000754665.1 Bison bison bison
TGTAATCCCCTTCTCCTCCTGCCTTCAGTCTTTCCCAGCATCAGGGTCTTTTCTAAAGAGTCAGCTCTTCGCAACAACTGGCTAAAGTATTGGAGCTTCAGAATCAATTAATTCTTCAAATGAATATTCAGGACTGATTGCCATTAGGATTGAGTGGTTTTATCTCCGTGCAGTCCAAGGGACTCTCAAGAGTCTTCTCCAACACCACACTTCAAAAGCACCAATTCTTTTGTGCTCAGCTTTCCTTATGATCCAACTCTCACATCCATACATAACTACTGGAAAAACTATAGCTTTGACTATTTAAAACTTCGTCTGCAAATAAATTAATGTCTACATGTTTTAATATGCTGTCTAGGTTGGTCATAAGGCAATGACACCCCACTCCAGAACTCTTGCCTGGAAAACCCCATGGATGGAGGAGCCTGGTAGGCTGCAATCCATGGGGTCGCTAAGAGTCAGACACGACTGAGCGACTTCCCTTTCACTTTTCACTTTCATGCATTGGAGAAGGAAATGGCTACCCACTCCAGTGTTCTTGCCTGGAGAATCCCAGGGTCGGCGGAGCCTGGTGGGCTGCCGTC
>NW_011390013.1:0-678 GCF_000754665.1 Bison bison bison
CAAAAGCAGCCTTAGCCTCTATGAAGACACATGAGCATGACTATGTTCCAGTAGAACCTGATTTACAAAACTGCACAGCAGGCATTTTTTGGCAGCCCTCCCGCAGGGCCACAGGTTGCTGACTCACTTCCACCTCCTCCCAAATACCAGACTTTTCTGGGCACTTTCCCTTCCTATGTGATACAACTGAGTAAAACAGCCACAAAGTTTAACCAAGTAGCAAATCAGCATAGCTTTTCCCCAGGAATTCCAGGAGTACCCAATTCACCTTTAAGACCAACTGCACACTGAAATATAGGAATAGTCATTCGGAGTTTTTCAAATGTGTACTAACTGCTCAGGTTGTCATAGATGAGCTGCTTTTGCGTGCACCAAAGAGTATGAGTTGCTTTTGCTTGCACCAAAGAATATACCTTAAGTTCTTTCTTCATATTATTCACAAATTATTAAATTACACTGCTGACAATAAACCAATAGAAAGTTAGCAATAATTATCAAAGCGCTAATCAAAACTCAAACATTCTCCACACAGACATAAACAATTTAGCTTGTTATTTCTTTTACATTTATCAAAGATAGGGAATGACTCTTTCCTGTTCCTTCAACTAATACCTGGTGCTTTCAAATCAAGTAAGTTATGAAATTTCAGACTCCAAGACACCTATATTTTTATATTTA
>NW_011390014.1:0-613 GCF_000754665.1 Bison bison bison
ACTACCCTAACCTTAATGATAATCCTATCCTTGCTTCTCTATAGTTTTACCATCTGAGCACATACTCTTAAACACGATATAGTTTTCTCTACTCTGGTTTTGAAACGTGTATAAATAAATCACAAACAATGGATCCTCTGGTGTGACTGTTTTGGGGGAGCACGCTACATGGCATCCTAGTTCCCCAACCAGGGATCAACATGCAGTGGAAGCATGGGGACCATAGGAACACCAGGGAAGGCCCATGTCTGACTCATTTTAATTAGCATTAAGGTATGTGAGATTTATCCACGTTGTTGTGTGTATGAAGAGTTTGTTCCTTTCCATTGCTGAGTACCATTCTCTTGCATGAATATGCCATACTTCATCCATTCTCCATTGATGGTTGTGTGAGTTGTTACCAGTTCTGACCTACAGATATACACTGAGTTCCTTCCTTTTTCCCAACTTTACTGAGATTTAAGTAAAGTATACTCACCAGCATACATCTGAAGTGCACACCTTCTACCACTTTTGACACATGGATATATGTGTGAAAATATCATGGCAGTTGAGAAAGTGAATGTGTTCATCACCACCTTGTGTCCTTTTGGGTAGATGAATGGATGGATGG
>NW_011390015.1:0-544 GCF_000754665.1 Bison bison bison
TGAGATCGCCGCCCCCTCCAGTCTGTCTCTGCTCAGCATTCATTCCCGTGGACCAGGTGGAGCATTGACAGTCCAGCAGGACCACCCGAGCGTCCTCTCCTCCACCAGGCACTGTCTGTAAACAGCGTGTCTCTCAACAGTGGGGCTCACACACCAGGCTTCACACTTACTGGGGTCTCCGGAGCCCCGGGCAGGCCAGGCCAGCGGGTCTGCTGAGCCAGTAACAGAAGCCTAGCCCTCAGGGCTTCCCAGATGGTGCTAGTGGTACCGAACCCAGCTGCCAACGCAGGAGGCCTAAGAGACGTGGGTTGGATCCCTGGGTCAGGAAGTTCCCCTGGAGAAGGGCATGGGCAACCCACTCCAGTCTTCTTGCCTGGGAAATCCCATGGACAGAGGAGCCTGGCAGGCTACAGTCCACAGGGTCACAGAGTCAGACATAACTGAACAACAAGCCCTCGGGAACTCCTCAGGCTTCCTGGTGGGGAGGAGGGGACTTCTCGGGTTCCCCTGAGTAGAGAGAGGCAGGGGTCCGAGGAGAGTTATC
>NW_011390016.1:0-530 GCF_000754665.1 Bison bison bison
AGCAGAAAAATATTCTGTTCTGTGATGGAGAATTTCTTTATTGCAATGCTTGACATCAGCCTATCTCAGATTAAAGCTCACTCAGTGGTCTGTGTGACTCTTAATACTGCCTTCTTCCTTTCAAGGTGATTAAAGCCTTTTTTCTTTGCTCACCTCCAATTTCTAAACAATATTTCTCTCTTTTTTTTCTTCCTTCTCTGTCCATCTTTTCCTCTATGTCTTTCTTTTCTTTTTCTTGTTATTCTTTGGAATTAACAGGATGAGAATGTTGTTTCTTTTTGGGTATTAATTGCCTTATGACATTTAAGCTTAATTATTAAAATGCTGTTTATACAGTATATGCATAAAAAAGTACTCAGGCATCTGCAGTGGTTTAGGAAATTTGTTATTGCTTCTTATAGTACAAAGACAACTTGGATACGATTTGGAGGTAGAAATGGAATGTGTAGACAAGGGGATATTTGAAAAATTGCCCAGATGTATACTGGGTAATGTTGGGACATGTGATTGATCGTGGGGACTAGGAGGTA
>NW_011390017.1:0-562 GCF_000754665.1 Bison bison bison
TACCTGATTGCTGTAGACAAATGGATGTGAATTACAAGCATTACTTTATCTGACACATGAAAAATGTCATCCCTCCTCAAAATATAGATGTATAGGCTTTCACAAGCCTCTATACTTTCTAAGGTACATACTCTTCGTTTATAAAATATACACATACACAGATACATACACACACATAAATGACTACAGAAAATACCCCAGAGTTCATTTCCTTATTGGCCATTTCTTTCTGCTTTTGTCTGGCAAGTGATTGGCCAGGATTCCCTCCTGTAAGATTCTGGCATTCCGTTCTCCAGAAAGCTGCTTCTGAGTGTCATATGTTGCCCTTCCATAACCTGGAGAGACACTATATGTAGTTTTGGGGCCCATATCATTAAAAGAAAAAAAAAACAGTTAAAAGCTTAGAAGCAGAATATAAAATGAAATAAAACTGTTTAAAGGAAGTAGCCTTTTAAAGCACAAGGATCTTTATCCCATGTGAGTAACTCGAATTTTAATTTAAATGTCTGCTATATTTATCACAGAGCAAAAACATAGCAGATATAGTATTGTGAAAGGAAAT
>NW_011390018.1:0-615 GCF_000754665.1 Bison bison bison
AGGCAAAAGAGGAGGAAATGAGCAAGTGAGGAGTCTGAGAGCCACATCCCAGTGGGGAGGGTCTCCCAGTACCTGGAGAGGAGGGCTCTTCAGGCAGCAATCCCCGTGGAAAGGGAGGCACCCAGCTTCCCTAAGGGTCAGGGCTCAGGGCAGAGCACAAAGGCTGGAGCAGGAGAGGGACGTGCGGGGTGTAGGAGAGGCCCCCTGGGGCTCCAGGGCACAGATGCTGGACTTCTGCTTCCTCGACATCCTGCTCAGTACCTGTGAGGGACCCTGTGTGTCTGGGCACATGGGCATTCTGCTTGTATTTGGAGACCAGACAGAAAAAGAGACAGTTTCGTGGACCCCATAATGATGGACCTGGATGAGAGGTGAGACGGCCTGGATTTAATAGCACAAGTGACAGCAGAGACCTGAACCAGCACTGGTGACGTCACAGGCAGGGTCAGGGCAGTGATGGGTCGACGCGGGAGTACAGGCCAAGCTTTCTTCACACATCCCCATCACTCGGGGATTCCCTGTGGCTGTGGTTAGTGATGAGCTGTGTGACACTGATGACCAGCCTCCTCATCAGGCTGGGGTCCAGAGTGATCAAGGACGGGGTGTGGACCCACC
>NW_011390019.1:0-1228 GCF_000754665.1 Bison bison bison
TCAGTGCATGATCAGTTACGTGATCAGTGTATGATCAACCACGTGATTAGTGCATGATCAATTACGTGATCATTGCATGATCAGCCACGTAATCAGTGCATGATCAATTTCAAGATCAGTGCATGATCAATCGCGTAACAAGCACATGGTAGCTACGTGATCATTGCATGATAAGCCACGTGAGCAGTGCATGATAGTCACTAGATCAGTGCATGATCAGTCACCTGGTCAGTGCATGATCATTTTCAGGAGCAGAGTATGATCAGCCACTTGATCAGTGCATGATAGTCACGTGATCACTACATGATCTGTCACATGATCAGTGTATGATCAACCACGTGATCAGTGCATGGGCAGTCATGTGATTAGTGCATGATATAGACGTGATCAGTGCATGATCAGTCTCGTGATCAGTGTATGATCAGTCAAGTAATCAGTGCATGATGGTGAACTGATCAGTGCATGATCAGTCACGTGATCAGTGCATGATCAGTCACCTGATGAGTCCATGATCAACACGTGCCCGGTATATGGTAGCTACGTGATCATTGCATGATCAGCCACGTGAGCAGTGTATGATAGCCACGTGTTCAGTGCATGATCAGTCACGTGATCAGTGCATGAACAGTCACGTGATAAGTGCATGATCAGTCACCTGATCAGTGCATGATTAGTCAAGTGATCTGTGCATGACCAGTTACGTGATCAGTGCATGATTAGTCACCTGATGAGTCCATGATCAACACGTGCCCGGTATATGGTAGCTACGTGATCATTGCATGATCAGTCACGTGATCAGTGCATGATAGCCACGTGATCAGTGCATGATTAGTCACGTGATCTGTGCGTGACCAGGCAGGTGATCAGTGTATGATCTGCCACGTGATCAGTGCATGATAGCCACGTGATTATGCATGATCAGTTACGTGATCAGTGCATGATCAGTCACGTGATCAGTGTATGATCAGCCACGTGATTAGTGCATGATCAATTACGTGATCAGTGCATGGTCAGCCACGTGATCAGTGCATGATCAATTAAGTGATCAGTGCATGATCAGTCACGTCACCAGTACAAGGAATTAGGTTATCATTGCATGATCAGCCTAGTGAGCAGGGCATGATAGCCACCTCATCAGTGCATGATGAATTACGTGATAAGTGCATGATCAGTCACTTGACCAGTACATGGTAACTACGTGATCATTGCCTTTTCAGCCACGTGAGCA
>NW_011390020.1:0-721 GCF_000754665.1 Bison bison bison
CTTCAACCAGACTCCGTGCCACTCTTCTTTTGTACACTTTACTCTTGGAACTTTGGCCATCTTTTGGAGCTTAGGCCATCCAGGTATGACCCATCTCCAGGGCCTTTGTACCTACTGTTCCTTGTACTTAATAAACTCTTCTTGGAGAGGAACTTTTCCTTTTAATAAAGTGAATCAGAACTCAAATGATGTTTCCTCTGAGTGGCCTCCTCTGACCATCTTAAATAAAGCAGCTCTCCTAGTCACTGCTGCTGCTAAGTCGCTTCAGTCGTGTCCGACTCTGTGCGACCCCATAGATGGCTCCTAGTCACAACCTAGGTTAAATGTGCCTTTTTTTAAAATTTTTTATTGAAGGATAATTGTTTTACCGAATTTTGTTGTTTTCTGTCAAACCTCAACATGAATCAGCCATAGGTATAAATATATCCCCTCCTTTTGAACCTCCCTCCCATCTTCCTCCCCATCCTACCCCTCTGGGTTGATACAGAACGCCTGTTTGAGTTTCCTGAGCCATACGGCAAATTCCCATTGGCTATCTATTTACCTATGGTAATGTAAGTTTCCATGTTACCTTTCCATACATCTTGCCCTCTCTTCCCCTCTTCCCATATCCATAACGTATGTTCCTCTATATCTGTTCTCCATGGCTGCCCAGTAATAAATTCTTCAGAACCATTTTTTCAGATTCTGTATAATGCATTAGAATACGATATTTATCTTT
>NW_011390021.1:0-629 GCF_000754665.1 Bison bison bison
CACACACAGACACAAACCAGTTTCACAGTCGCCAGAGAACAGGGCAGAGAACAGCACACACACACACAAACACAGAAAGACACACATACAAAAAAACGGGTTGCACAGTGGCCAGGGCACAGGGCTGAAATCAGCACACACACACACACACACACACAAACACCGGTTACACTGTCACTAAGGCACAGGACTGAAAACAGCACAAACACACACACACAAATATACACTCACACACATACACACACAAACCTCTTGCACAGTTTCCAGGGCACATGGCTGAGAATGGCACACACACAAACACACACAGACACACACACACACCAGTTTCACAGTCTCCAGGGCACAGGGCTGAGAAGAACACATACATACACATATACACACACAAACTGCTTGCACAGTCGTCAGGGCTCAGGGCTGTGAAAGGCACACACAAACACTGACACACACACACACAAACAAACCATTGTACAATCACCAGCGCACAGGGCTGAGAATTCAAACTTACACACACACAAGGAAACCAGATGCACAGTCGCCAGGGCACAGGGCTGAGAATAGCACACACACACACACACATACACAGAAAAACCGCTTGCACAGTCGCTAGGGCACAGGGCTGAGAACGGCGC
>NW_011390021.1:4891-5230 GCF_000754665.1 Bison bison bison
GCGCACAGGGCTGACAACGGCGCACAGACACACAAACAAAGACACACAATCCGGTTTCACAGTCGCCAGAGCACAGGGCTCTGAACAGAACACATACACACACACAAACACAAACTGGTCGCGCAGTCATCAGTACACATTGCTGAGAACGGCACACAGACACACACTAACACACATACACCAAAATCTGTTGCACATTCACCAGGGCACAGGACCGTGAACAGCAGACACAGAAACACACACACACACAAACAGGTTGCACAGTCACCTGGCACAGGGATGAGAAACACACACACACACACACCGGTTGCACAGTCACCAAACAGGGATGAGAAAGGC
>NW_011390022.1:0-604 GCF_000754665.1 Bison bison bison
AGAAATCCGACTAAAGGCTTTGTCACACACATTACATTTGTAAGGTTTCTCTCCAGTATGAATTCTCTGAATACTTCCAAGGTTTCCATTTTGAGTAAAGCACTGGCCACAAATATCACATTTATATGGTTTCTCTCCAGTATTAATTTTCCAATGAACTACATTTGCACTTTGACTAAAGGTTTGCCACATATATCACATTTATATGGTTTCTCTCCAGTAGATAGACAGAGTGCCTGATGAACTATGGATGGAGGTTCGTGACATGTACAGGAGATAGGAATCAAGACTATCCCCAGGAAAAAGAAATGCAAAAAAGCAAAATGGCTATCTGAGGAGGCCTTACAAATAGCTGTGAAAAGAAGGGAAGCAAAAAGCAAAGGAGAAAAGGAAACATATACGCATTTGAATGCAGAGTTCCAAAGAAGAGCAAGGAGAGATAAGAAAGCCTTCGTTAGCGATCAATGCAAAGAACAGAGGAAAGATAGAATGGGAAGGACTAGTGATCTCTTCAAGAAACTAGAGATACCAAGGGAACATTTCATGCAAAGATGGGACTCAATAAAGGACAGAAATGGTAGGGACCGAATAGAAGCAGAAGATA
>NW_011390023.1:0-677 GCF_000754665.1 Bison bison bison
CCAGTCCATCCTAAAGGAGATCAGTCCTGGGTGTTCATTGGAAGGACTGATGTTTAAGCTGAAACTCCAATACTTTGGCCACCTGATGGGAAGAGCTGACTCATTTGAAAAGACCCTGATGCTGGGTAAGATTAAGGGCAGGAGGAGAAGGGGATGACAGAGGATGAGATGGTTAGATGGCATCACTGACTCAATGGACATGGGTCTGGGTAGACTCCGGGAGTTGGTGTTGGACAGGAAGGCCTGGCATGCTGCAGTTCATGGGATCGCAAAGAGTCGGACACGACAGAGCAACTGAACTGAACTTCAACAGAATCAGACAGAAAGCCAAGTTGAAAGAGGCGCTGGTTTAAACTTTACTTCCTTTCAAAAATTCTAGGATCTGACCCACAAAGCCCAGATCTGTACCTCCACTCAGTGCTCCCACAAAGGAAAAATTCATAATTTATGCACTTTGGCTATGTTTGCTGCTAAGTCACTTCAGTCGTGTCCGACTCTGTGCGACCCCACAGACGGCAGCCCACAAAGCTCCTCCATCCCTGGGATTCTCCAGGCAAGAACACTGGAGTGGGTTGCCATTTCCTTCTCCATTGGCTATGTTTAGTATCTTGCTTATTACGAAAGGGGCCATGAAAACCTTACCCAACACTGGAGTGTTCCTTTCAGTAATAATAAGG
>NW_011390024.1:0-756 GCF_000754665.1 Bison bison bison
GATATTCATTGAAGGACTGATGCTGAAGCTGAAACTCCAAACTTTGACCACCTGATGCGAAGAGCTGACTCACTGGAAAGACTCTGATACTGGGAATGAATTGAAAGGGCAGGAGGAAAGGGGGACTAACAGAGGATGAGATGGTTGGATGGCATCACCGACTCAATGGACATGAGTTTGAGTGAACTCTGGGAGTTGGTGATGAACAGGGAGGCCTGGCGTGCTGCAGTCTGAGCTGGATTGAAACGTTGATGAAGTCCAAAGTGCCCAGGGAAATCCTTGTAACCGAGCAGGACCCTAAGGCGCCTTTGCAGGAAGAGACCCCATCCCCCGCGCCCTCCGATTCACTTCCTCCCTAAAGTTCAGGGCTAACCTTTTCTGATGCACTCGTCCGGAATTGTTTTGCAGATGCTGAAACCACCACCAGGTGGCTGAAATTAACCACCCAAGGAGCAAGGAGCCCTCAGACGACTGGCGCCTGAGGACTGATGGCTGAGAACCTTCCACCCCCGCTCCACCCCCGCCCCCATGACCCCAGCTGTGACATTTCTCACTGTGAATCGAGCAGCCCTGCACCAGCTGATCACAGACGTTCCCCGACGGCCCCTCGGGCACCACGTGGCCTTCTAAAGAAGTTTGACTGAAAGCCTTCGGGGGAGTTTGCCTTTTTTGAGCCCCCGCCACACCTGTCCAGCCCCCGTCCAGCACCTGCTGTAATAAAGCTGCTCTCTCCTTCACCACCACCCACGGTCAGGA
>NW_011390025.1:0-646 GCF_000754665.1 Bison bison bison
AAATATGAGAAGCAAGTAAAGAGGTGTTGCACAATATCTTTATAAGCTTCTCCAGTTATCGTTTTGTAACCTAAATCTGGTCTATAGCTTTTTAGATGGCAAGAAACCATCTAATATTTGCTTAAATACCTCCAGCAATGGGGAACTCACTACTCTTCAAGGTTTTAAAATTTCCCTCACCTTTTTCTCTACAGCATTTCCATCCCACATACCACTTTCTCTAATCTCACCAACTCATTTGGGCCAGGAACTGGGCCAGTCTTTCCCAGCAATGTTAAGACACATCTGTTCTTGTGTCTAATAGCCCTGACATTTTATTTCCTTGAATTAAAAAAAAATTTTTAAAGGCTTAGAAGCTGTAATTTCCTGAACCCAAAAGGCTAGATCACTAGATCTAAGCAGTCTGTGGCTCTTAGCTTGAGAAGTCAAGTTTTTTCTTGTCTGATAGTAAGGTAAAAGCAAAAGCTGTGTTACTCTTTGACCTTTATTAATTTGCACAGTTTTAGTAGGCGGTGAGATCAAAACTAATTTCTCAATATAATCAGAATCTACTACACCATGCAACACTGAAATTTTTCTTTTCTTTTTTTCCTTTTTTTTTTTTAAAGAAAGCGAACAATGCCCTCTGGTAGGGGGCCAGCCACTC
>NW_011390026.1:0-550 GCF_000754665.1 Bison bison bison
AGTACCCCCTCCACATTTTTCAAAACAGACAAGATGTACTGGAGACAATTTTTTAACATCTATGTGAACTTTAAGTTCTGATCATGATAGACTACAACCAGAGACAACTACAGAACTTGAAACACTATGTAAATGAATTGTTCTCAGGCAATGTACAACAGAAAGAACTAGATGTAATCCCTCTGAAAAGACAAATGCGTGAGGTAAGCTATGCATGCATCCTTATTTTGTCCTCTTTCCAAAATGAAGTGGAGGCAAATACAGTCCAAAAAGCAAGGCATGGTCATTCTGACTGAAGGAAACAGAAATCAATGTTTGGGCCTGCTGTGGTAACTGGAATTTGCTGGAAAGGTACCAGAGAGAAGATGTTCAGAAGAGAAACAACAGAAATCTTCACAGGATTCCACAGACTTTGGACCAAACACAACTTTGTACAGGACAAAATTTTACAAGGACTAGAACAGAACAGTTACTGGGTGACAGTGAGTTGAATAATAATTCTGGACATAATATGGTGCTAGGAAAAACTGGAGTTTCAATCATCCACAGT
>NW_011390027.1:0-552 GCF_000754665.1 Bison bison bison
TTTTCTGTCCTGTGGTCAGTGCTGAATTTTCCAAATTTGGTGGCATGTTGAGTGCAGAACTTTCATAGCATCATCTTTTGGGATTTGAAAGAGCTCAACTGGAATTCTATCACCTCCACTACCTTTCTTTGTAGTGACGCTTCCTAAGGCCCACTTGAGTTCACATCCCAGGATGTCTGGCTCTAGGTGAATGATCACACCATTGTGATTATCTGGGTCATGAATATCTTTTTTTGTACAGTTTTTTCTGTGTATTTTTCCCACCTCTTCTTAAAATCTTCTGCTTCTTTTAGGCCCATACCATTTCTGTCCTTTATTGAGCCCATTTTTGCATGAAATGTTTGTTTGGTATCTCTAATTTTTTTGAGGAGATCTCTAGTCTTTTCCATTCTATTGTTTTCCTATATTGCTTTGCTTCAATGGGTGTGGCACAATTCAAATGCTTCTCTTTCCACTCTGGTTAGTCATAGCCAGTATTTTGTACCAACCAGTGTCCAGTGCTGTGACATATGACTGATTTCAATTCATCAGTGAAGTGAGTAAAAAAAAAAA
>NW_011390027.1:4963-5319 GCF_000754665.1 Bison bison bison
AACTGAACAACAGGAGAATAATACATTTCAGTAAGAAGTGAAGACACAACTTTCAAGAAGTTACTCAGAGAAAAATAGAGAAAAATTATCAATCCACTGCTTATACAGCCATTTTTACTGCTACTGAAACAAGTTTTTCCATATTTAAATGTGACTTTCCTGAAGCATGTGAATTCTGTTTTTGTTTTTTAATCTCAGAGAGGTGTATTGATGAAATCATGATGCACAGAGAAATGTCAGTTCTCACAGATTCCCTTAATAAAATCATGATGTACTTAAGGAGTTAGCGGTTTTTTTTCCATGGGAATGAAATTTTTTGATGAGTAACTTTTTAATTCTTTAGAAAACATTAATTA
>NW_011390028.1:0-709 GCF_000754665.1 Bison bison bison
CGGGGTGACATTCGAGTTGTTGAAGGGGAATGAGGCCTTATCTCGAGTGGATGGGAACATCGGGGTCTTTGAGAACAGTGGCCCAACCCCTGGATTTCCTCTTGAGTTTCAAGGTGAGAACAGCCTCCTCCTGAGGTGCAGTGGGAACGTTGGGATTCCTTTGTAGACGAAGCAGAGGAATGGACCCTCATCTCGAGAGGAGGAGTGGAAAACGAGGCTCTTCTTGAGTTGTGGCGGGAAACTCGGTGTTCCTCTCGAGAGGACATGAGTATGTCGGGGAACTTCTTGAGTTGCCTAAAGAGTGTCAAGTACCCTTTCGAGACTCAAGAGGGAATGTGGGATTTCTCTCGAGATGCTGCAGAGGAAAGGGGCCTCATTTCGCGTTGAGGGGAGCATCTCCTGGGTTTTCTCGAGTTGTGTCAGGAAACTTGGTGTTCCTGTAGAGTTGCAATGGGGACCTCAGGGACCCATTTGTGTTGCCTCAGGAAAGTCAACTCTCCATTCGAGTTGCTAGGGTCCTCTGGGAATTCCTTTTCAGTCAGTGCAGGGGCATAGGGCCTCATCTCGAATTGAGGCCAGAACCTCAGGTTTCCTCTCCAGTGCTGACATGGCTATCTGGGATCCTCTGGAGTTTCAACAGGGGAGTCAGGCCTCGTCTCATGTGCAGACATGGAACTCCGCTTCCCTCTTCAGGTGTAAAAGGGTTATC
>NW_011390029.1:0-585 GCF_000754665.1 Bison bison bison
CTTTTCCACTGGTCAGGTACTCCTGTCTACTCTCAGCTTGTGTTCTGCCTGCACTTCTGTGTCTGAAGGTACATTCCTGATGTATCCACAGAGAGAGATGTACTCCACATCCACCTACTCCTCTGCCATCTTGTCCCCATGAACCCACTTTTATCAACATACTGAGTTCACCAACCAACCAACAAACCAAGCAGAAAACAAAAATACTTCTCATTGTGGGGATCTTAACCTTATAGAAATTTATAGAAATGCAAAGTAGCAACTTTTCTTTCCCAATGCTGAGAAACATGTTTCAAATATAAACTATTATAATGGACATATTTGTTTTAAAATTTACTCTATGAGATACATTTTGGCCTGTAAAAGTTGAACTAGTGTATTGAACTTTGTGTTAGGGAAACTGGGTTAGCCTCTTTTATATGGTAATATGTTCAGGCATAGGGGAAAGTGCTATAGCACAGTATAGACAGTAACAACATTATAAAACAAAGAAAAATGGCCAAGAGATGGAACTGACATTAAATACAGTGCAAGAATTTTTGAAGAAGGTAACCAGGACACTGTTTTTCTGCTGAATGTTTTTCA
>NW_011390030.1:0-552 GCF_000754665.1 Bison bison bison
TTAAAGAACAAAACCCCATTTTCTCTGTGTGAAGTTCACCTCACCACCTTCACTCCAAGTCCAAGACCAACAGGCTGTGTTTTCAACACAGGTTGCACTTCAGCCTCCTACTATTTTGCTAATGTTGTTCTCTGACTAGAATGCCTTCTCTCCTTCTCCCTCTATTGAAATTTTCCTTAAAATTCAAGGCCCAGCTCAATAGATCCCTCTGGGATCTCCATTTGCCCTGCTCAAATTTAACTATTTCCATTTTGTGCTCCCTTGGCTTTTAAAAAATAGCTAGTCTAATTTTTAATAAAAATTGATTAAATGGCATATACCTCTTTCTCTATTCTTTACTACATATGTTCCTTGATATCCAGATAAGACCTTATTCATTTATCTCCCTCCTATTTATTATAGGACCTTACACATAGAGTATGTGCATGCATGCTAAGTCACTTCAGTCATGTCCAACTCTGTGTGATCCTATGGACTGCAGCCTGCCAGGCTGCACTGTCCATGGGATTTTCCAGGAAAGAATACTGGAGTGGGTTTCCGTGCCCTCCTCCA
>NW_011390031.1:0-584 GCF_000754665.1 Bison bison bison
CATAACTTTGCTTCCAAGGAGCAAGTGTCTTTTAATTTCATGGCTGCAGTCACCATCTGCAGTGATTTTTGAGACCCCAAAATAAAGTCTGTCACTGTTTCCACTGTTTCCCCATCTGTTTGACATGAAGTGATGGGACCAGATGCCATGATCTTAGTTTTCTGAATGTTAAGTATCATAGCTGTTTGTAAATTTTGGAGACTAATCGCTTACCAGTCACATTGATACAGATATTTTCTCCCCAATCTGCGGGCTGTCTTTTTGTTTTTTGTTTCCTTTGCTGTGCAAAAGCTTTTGAGTTTGAGTAGGTCCCATTCCTGGAGAAGGCAATGGCAACCCACTGCAGTATTCTTGCCTGGAAAATCCCATGGACAGAGGAGCCTGGTAGGCTGCAGTCCATGGGGTTGCTAAGAGTTGGACACAACTGAGTAACTTCACTTTGACTTTTCACTTTGATGCGTTGGAGAAGGAAATGGCAGCCACTCCAGTGTTCTTGCCTGGAGAATCCCAGGGACGGGGGAGCCTGGTGGGCTGCCGTCTATGGGGTCGCACAGAGTCGGACACGACTGAAGCAACTTAGCAGC
>NW_011390032.1:0-742 GCF_000754665.1 Bison bison bison
ACACACTGGAATATGGCTGAGTTTTGATGTTTTTCTAGAAGATTGTTGAAGTTGGGGGAGAAAGGAGATGGTTTGTAAATCAAATAAGTAAGAGCCACTCTGGAGGGGGCTGCAGTGGAGAGAGAGAGGGGAGCAGAAGGGGCAGGTGGGTGAGACCATAACTAATTTTGGATATGGGAAGGTGAGGCTGATTTCAAAAACTTGGATGGGACAGTCACTGAAAAGACACATGTCACATGACGAATTCCTTCATATATTTTAACAGTATATTGTTGCCTTACTTGCTCAAAGGATTGTCCTGCATCATGCTTTATAATCCCTATAATTAGTAGAATCCCCACTCCTTCCTCAAACCCACTTCCATTTTCAGAAACAGTTTGTATCTATTTGTCCTTAGAAGTGTTTCTCTTTTATTGGGGAATAAAAACCTTCTCTACTGGTAAGATAAGGAATCTTTCTTATGTATGTTCATGTAACGTATGTTCATGTAACATTTTAGTGGTACATGTATTAAATGCCCAATATTAAGTGACTGCCTCTCAGTTCCAAACTAACGTGCTCTGTCTTTATGTCGGTGGAGGTTAGAAGGCTGTTAGTATGGTGGTGACCATTCCTGTTTCCTCTACTGCCTGAGATAGTGGAATCATAGTGTCTGTAGTTTGGTGCAAACCTGTCTCAGACAGTGATTTCCTTTTGAAGCATTTCTCCATATGGTTTCAGATTGCATGCTAGTGATAACTAA
>NW_011390033.1:0-509 GCF_000754665.1 Bison bison bison
CTAGACTTTAATTTAGAGAGATTCCCAACTCCAGAATCCAGCAGGACAAAATCTGATACTGTGTTTACTTGAAGTTACTTGTCTCAGAGCAGAAAACTTAGAATCCTCTTTCCCCAAACAAATAGGAAGCAGTGATACTTGTTTTCTCAACACATTGATTTAGGAGTCCTAGGAAGCTGAGCTCAGGCTCTGCCAAGGGGGGAGCCTAGTGCTGTTTCTTTGAGTTGCCCCACTTAGGTGATCCAGGTCTGCATCAACTTCCCTGACTCCCTCTGCCCCGTGATCCTGTGGGCAGCAGCAGCTTCCAGGGTGGTCTCTCTCTCCCCCATCACTACTGACCCCACCATGAACAGGTCAGAAATGGGGAGATGTGATAGCAACAAGGACTTGCCTAGGAACCAGAGTCAGGGGAGTGGTGACATAGACCACCAGTCCTGGAGTCCTAGGGGGAACTTTCAAAGACAAATACTATATAATCTTAGGAAGGTACTCCTCAATTTGTGTTCAAA
>NW_011390034.1:0-572 GCF_000754665.1 Bison bison bison
CTATCTATCTATCGGCTTCCCAGGTGGCACAGTGGTAAAGAACCTGCCTGCCAATGCAGGAGACACAGGTTCAATTCAAGACACAGGTCGGGAAGATCCCCTGGAGAAGGGAATGGCTACTCACTCCAGTATTCTTGCCTAGAAAATGCCATGGACAGAGGAGCCTGGTGGCTACAGTCCATGGGGTTGCGAAGAGTTGGAAACAACTGAGAGACTAGGCATGTACACACACACATACACATGTGCACACACACACACACACACACACATACACATACAATGGAATGCTACTCAGCCATTAAAAATGAATGAAATAATGCAGCAGCAACATGGATAGACGTAGAGATGATCACACTAAGTGAAGAAAGTCAGACAGAGAAAGACAAACACCATATGATACCACTTATATGTGGAATCTAAAAAATAACACAAATCAACTTTACAAAACAGAAACAGACTCACAGACATAGAAAACAAACTTATAGTTATTAAAGGGGAGAAAGTAGGGGAGGGATAAATTAGGAATATGGGATTATCAGATACACACCACTACATATGTAATAGATACACAA
>NW_011390035.1:0-592 GCF_000754665.1 Bison bison bison
CCAATAGCAGAAAAACTGAGGCAGAAGAAGAGCTAATTGAGCTGGAAGATAGAATGGTGAAAATAACTAAAGCAGGGAAGAATAAAGAAAAAGAATGAAAATAACTGAGGACAGACTCAGAGTCCTCTGGGACTTCATTAAAGTTCACCAACATTCGAATTATAGTGATCCCAAAAGAAGAGAAAAAGAAAGGGTATTAGAAAATATTTGAGGAGATTGTAGTCATAAACTTTCATAACATGGGAAGGAAATAGCCACCCAAGTTCAGGAAGCCCAGAGAGTCTCATACAAGATAAATCCAAAGAGAAACACACCAAGATACATATTAAGCAAACCAATGAAAATTAAACAGAAGGAAAGAATTTTATTTATTTTTTTTTTGTTATTACTCTGTATTTATTTTAATTGTTACAAGTGTAGAAGCGTTGTAGCATAGAGGGAAGGGTGGTGTACATTTGAAAATTTCATGCCAATATTCATATTTTTCATACATTAAAATCTATACAATGTACTCTATTTATAGGAATGGGTCACATTCTAAGGGGAAATCCTATTTCCTGCTGTTGTATTTTTATATCACCCAAAATACTTA
>NW_011390036.1:0-575 GCF_000754665.1 Bison bison bison
ACTCCCTAAGCATCCTTCCCCCTCATTCTTCCTCCATGGTAACCATAAATTTGTTCTCCAAGTCTGTGAGTCTGTTTCTATTTTGAAAAAAATTTCACTCATATACTTTGTTTTTAGATTACATATATAAAGGACATCCTACAATGTTTCTCTTTCTCTGTCTGACTTACTTCACTCAATATGACAACCTCTAGGCCCATCCACGTCACTGCCAATGGCATTATATTTTTTCTTTTTACTGCCTGATTAGTATTCCTTCATGTGTATGTACCACATATTCTTTATCCACTCCTCTGTAATGAAAGTTTTCTTTCTAAATGCATAAATCATAGGTAATTCACCTTAGAGGGCAAAACCTCTACTATTGTTTTATGAGTCCCTAAATATTAGCCTTCAGCTGATCAATTTTAGGAGGATCTATGAAAAATTCCAGTCATCCATGTCTTCTGAGGGAGGCGGGGTGGAGGTGGGGGATTCCAAGGATGCTATTTGGCTTGTTTGAAAATTACAGTATGATCAGGTGTGGAAAGCCTTTATCAAATTTCCCATGAGTGGAAGCTGTGAATTACCACTTA
>NW_011390037.1:0-613 GCF_000754665.1 Bison bison bison
AAGAAAGCTGAGTGCCAAAGAATTGATGCTTTTGAACTGTTGTGTTGGAGAAGACTCTTGAGAGTGCCTTGGACTGCAAGGAGATCCAACCAGTCCATTCTGAAGGAGATCAGTCCTGGGTGGTCTTTGGAAGAAATGATGCTAAAGCTGAAACTCCAGTACTTTGGCCACCTCATGCGAGGAGTTGACTCATTGGAAAAGACTCTGATGCTGGGAGGGATTGGGGGCAGGAGGAGAAGGGGATGACAGAGGATGAGATGGTTGGATGGCATCACTGACTCGATGAACGTGAGTTTGATTGACCTCCGGGAGTTGGTGATGGACATGGAGGCCTGGCGTGCTGCCATTCATGGGGTCGCAAAGAGTCGTACATGACCGAGCAACTGAACTGAACTGAACTGAACATTTTTGTAGCCCCCAGTGATCAACCCCCTACCTGTTCCTTTCATTCACAAGCAAACGACATGAGCCATTCATCTCATTCCCCTCTTAGTGGGACTAGGAATAGCACCTGGAATTGGAACAGGAACCTCTGGCCTAGCCACCTCCATCCAAAACTACCAGGCACTATCTAAAGACCTATCAGACAGCCTCCAGGAAGGATCCCAAGTTC
>NW_011390038.1:0-594 GCF_000754665.1 Bison bison bison
AGGTTGGCATCTGTTAATGTGAGTCATTTATTAATGTGATGCTGGTACCATTAGGTTCTAGACACTTCTAGTGTCATATCCTGGGTTCCCTTGCAGAAGTCCAGTGAAAAAGCTTAACTTTGGAGTTAACACTAGTTATAGTCTCAGCACTACCACTCACTAACTGTGGGACTTTGGCCAAGGTATTTAACTTTTCTCATCTCAGTTTCCTCACCTGTGAAATGGAGATGAGAAAATTTTATTTCACTAATTCTAAGATGCATGTTTTTTTTTTTTTCCACATTTTAATATATCTGAACTCAATGTATCTTACTATTGGTGGGTGTTACATAATAGGCAGTTTTTTTTTCCCCCAGAAAGGAATGAATGATATATCTTATAATCAGTGGTGTCTTAGATTTGATGAATTATGATATTTTACCTTGAAGAGTTATGAGGATTAGAGTAATTATTAAAGTGCCTCCTCTGTTTCACTGTGGCATCTACAGCAGTAAAGAGTCTTGGACCTGAAAGATACTCAAAAGTGTCTTTCAGTTTTGAACTTAATAAACAGGCCATATAATATGGCTAGTGAGCAAAAATGCCTTTGTATGG
>NW_011390039.1:0-635 GCF_000754665.1 Bison bison bison
ATCTTTATCTCTCTGTTTGTCTCCCTCTCTTTTTCTGTCTGTCCCCCTCCTGTTCCATTTGTCCCTAAATATGTAAACTCTTTCTGAATTAGGTTGCAGACATGATGTCCCTTTATCCCTAAAATACTTCAGGGAATTTCCACAGTTATTAACCACAGTTCAGTCAAGTCTCAGCAAACTTCAGCCCCAGATGACATGTAAGTGCAACCACATGAAAAACCCCAAGACAGAACTGCCAAGTTGAGTCTTTCTCAGATTACACCCAGGAAATCATAAGCAAACTGAAGTATATATGTTTTGCTTTAGTTGCTAAGTTTTGGGGGGAATTTGTTTTACAGCACTATAACTGGGACACTTACCATGTGACCAGCATTTCTAAATAGAGGAATATTTGTCCTCTGATCTTCCATTGTACTCTTTCTACCTTATGCTGATCTAACACTGAGATACACTCATTCTCTAGTTCTTAATTCCAGCTATTAAGTTTTTTTTCTCTAGAGTTTTTGTAATCATTTCCTTTCCAAGATACATATCTTGTGAGTTAATTTTATGAGCATTTTAATCATGGCTGTTTAAATTCTCTGTCAATGGAATCTAGAAAAAGGGTACAGGTGAACCTATTTTCAGGGCAGAAA
>NW_011390040.1:0-572 GCF_000754665.1 Bison bison bison
GGGCCGGTACAGATGCTACGGTGGACACGGCCTCTCCTCCGAGTGGTCGGCCCCCAGTGACCCCCTGGAGCTGCTGGTGGCAGGAGAGGAGACAGCGGGTCAGTCGGGGACCAGACTCTGCACAGGCCCCACCGGGGAGCCCCAGGGGTGAGGCTGGGACCAGGGGGAGGGGTCCCAGGGAGGGACAGAGAGACAGGGGTTGGGGAGGGGAGAGACTGAGAAACAGAGACAGCGCTGAGGGGCCAGAGAGGCCCACAGAGTCTCGCTCAGAACCCGGGCCGGCGGCCGCACCCCCTTCCTCTCTGCAGGACGGCTCAGAGACAGACCCTCCCTCTTGGTGCGGCCGGGCCCCTCGGTGGCCCCCGGGGAGAATGTGACCCTGCTGTGTCAGTCAGGAGAGAGGACGGACACCTTCCTTCTGTCCAAGGAGGGGGCAGCCCATCGCCCCCTGCGTCTGCGCTCCCAGGACCAAGCCGGGCGGTACCAGGCCGAGTTCTCCTTGAGCCCTGTGACCTCAGCCCACGGGGGCACCTACAGGTGCTACGGCTCACTCAGCACAGACCCCTACCTGC
>NW_011390041.1:0-587 GCF_000754665.1 Bison bison bison
TTTACCATTGCCATGACACACAGCATGTGGGATCTTAGTTTCTGACCAGGGATTGAACCCATGCCCCCTGCAGTGGAAACAGAGTCTTAACCACTGGACCACAAGGAAAGTCCCTATATTGTTTAATTTAATACTGATAACAAACTTACCTCTTCAGTTAAGTATTATTATATCTTTATTTTATGGGTGATTATTCAGAGATGTAACTTGTTCAAGGTTCTATGAAAGCCTGGCTGTAGAATAAATGCCCTTAGCTACCACATTAACATCTAAGTGAAGATGCCTGCTATTAGGCTGGTTACACGGTCCTGCATACCAGAAACCTGTCTGGGCTGAAGATTTAGATTAAGGAATCATCAGCATATAGATAACAGTCAAATTAATAAAAAATAGATGCAATCAGGGAGAAGGCAATGGCAACCCACTCCAGTACTCTTGCCTTGAAAATCCCATGGACAGAGGAGCCCCTTAGGCTGCAGTCCCTGGGGTCGCTGCGAGTCGGACACGACTGAGCAGCTTCGCTTTCACTTTTCACTTTCATGCATTGGATAAGGCAATGGCAACCCACTCCAGTGTTCTTGCCTGGA
>NW_011390042.1:0-518 GCF_000754665.1 Bison bison bison
AATTTTAATTTCTACACAACTTTATTTCCTGATCAAAAATACTGTCCGTCATTTTCTAAAGCAGACTTTTTGTCTGACTGATATAGAGCAAGGTTCCATAATGGGTACTGCAAGTCAAAGTAATCTGAAAGTTGTAACCATCTATTGAAATATTCCATTTTTCTAAGTTATTTGAAGGGTTTGCTTATAAGCCTGAACAGTTCTTCTCAGTAAATTCTGAGAATTTTGCATCATACATATTATGAGTTATCAATGGATAATCCAGAGCTGAGATTGTCTTCTTTCTCTTTTGTACAACTTCTACAGCTTCTAAACAGGCATAAATGACTCTTTAGTACCCTTTTCAGACTTTTACTCTTGTCCATTTTTTTGTGTGCCTAACATAGTGTCTGACACACTGTAGATACCCCTAAAATATTGACTAAATGAATTGTTTCCTTCTACCTATTGCCTGCTAAATCTAAGGATGGCAAAACAGTGGATTGGCAGTTATATGGAAATATGTTTGTATAAGCTCA
>NW_011390043.1:0-584 GCF_000754665.1 Bison bison bison
GGGGCGGAGCCTGGTGGGCTGCCGTCTATGCGGTCGCACAGAGTCGGACAGGACTGAAGCGACTTAGCACCAGCAGCAGCAGCATCTTTTCCACTTGTTGAAATGTGTCTTAAATTTTCCTGTTTCCCTTTCTACTCTCTCCTCTTTTCTCCTCCTCCACTTCTCCCTCTTCTTTCTCTTCAGTTCTGTCTTTTTCTGTTTCTCTACCTCTCTTTCCCTCTTTAAATAAATATCTCAGTAAGTATCTATTTCTATCTATCTCTCTGCCTTGTGTATATGTGTCTCTCTTCTCTCTGCATGTCTCTGTCTGTCTGTCTCTCTCTCCCTCTCTCTTCCTCCCTCTTTCTCTCCCTCTCTCTCTTCTCACTGATTCTTACTCTTACACCCTGAGTGTTTCTCAGGATTTCTTAAACCCTGTGGAATTCCTTCACAGCAGATGGAGAATGTGAGAAAGTGCTCGAAGGAGGTGACAGTGGTTGGGGCTGAGAAAGATTTACTGCAGCCAGAGAAAGAGCTTGTCTTCTCTCCATCTCTAAATGGCCTGAAACGAGTCCTTTGGATTCAGCCTCTGCCCCCTCAACTAC
>NW_011390044.1:0-395 GCF_000754665.1 Bison bison bison
ACAAAAATGGGTTGCATAGTTGCCAGGGCACAGGTCTGAGAATGGCACACACACACACACGCACGCACACACACACACACACATAAACCTGTGGTACAGTCTCCAGGGCACAGGCCTGAGAATTCACACACACACCCATAACACACACCCATACACACTCCTGTTGCACAGTTGCCATGGCACAGGGCTGAGAACAGCATACACTCACATACACACACAAAAATTGGTTGCACAGTTGCCAGAGCACATGTCTGAGAACAGCACACACACACACACACACACCAGTTGCAAAGTCACAAGGCACAGAGCTGAGAACGGCACAGACTCACACACACACAGAAACTGGTTGCACAGTCACCAGAGCACAAGCCTGAGAACAGCACACAGACACACAC
>NW_011390044.1:4713-5773 GCF_000754665.1 Bison bison bison
CCTATACCTGGAGAGGGGCATGGACTCTCAAATTGCGGAAAATATCTAAGAGATTCACAAATTATTGAGTATAAAAATTAATTGAAACACATTTATAAGGAAGATCTGGTTCCTCAAGCAATAGCTTTTAATTTTAAATTAATTAAATAAAAGTAAAATTTAATAGGTTTCCCAGGTGGTGATAGTGATAAGGAACCTGCCTCCCAATACAGGAGACATAAAAAATATGGGCTCAATCCCTGGGTCGGGAATATCCCCTGGAATGGGAAATGGCAACCCACTCCAGTATTATTGCCTACAGAATCCCATGGACTTAGAAGAGCCTGACGGGCTACAGTCCATGGGGTCACAAAGAGTTGGACAGGACTGAGAATGCTCAAACTACGGCACAGTTGGACTCATCAGACATGCTAGTAAAGTAATGCTCAAAATTTCCCAAGCCAGGCTTCAGCAATACATGAACCGTGAACTTCCTGATGTTCAAGCTGGTTTTAGAAAAGGCAGAGGAACCAGAGATCAGATGCCAGCATCTGCTGGATCATAGAGAAAGCAAGAGAGTCCCATAAAAACATCCATTTCTGCTTTATTGACTATGCCAAAGCCTTTGACTTTGTGGATCACAATAAATTGTGGAAAATTCTGAAAGAGAAGGGAATACCAGACCACTTAACCTGCCTCTTAAGAAACTTGTATGCAGGTCAGGAAGCAACAGTTAGAGCTGGACATGGAACAACAGACTGGTTCCAAATAGGAAAAGGAGTATGTCAAGGCTGTCTATTGTCACTCTGCTTATTTAACTTATATGCAGAGTACATCATGAGACACACTGGTCTGGAAGAAACACAAGCTGGAACCAAGACTGTCAGGAGAAATATCAATAACCTCAGATAGGCAGATGACACCACCCTTAAGGCAGAAAGTGAAGAGGAACTAAAAAGCCTTTTGATGAAATTGAAAGTGAAGAGTGAAAATGTTGGCTTAAAGCTCAACATTCAGAAAATGAAGATCATGGCATCCAATCTCATCACTTGATGGGAAATAGATGGGGAAACAGTGGAAG
>NW_011390045.1:0-526 GCF_000754665.1 Bison bison bison
AACAGAGACATTACTTTGCCACAAGGTCCATCTAGTCAAAGCTAGGTTTTTCCAGTAGTCATGTATAGATGTGAGAGCTGGACCATAAAGAAGGCTGAGTGCCAAAGAATTGATGATTTTGAACTGTGGTGTTGGAGAAGACTCTTGGGAGTACCTTGGACAGCAAGGAGATCAAACCTGTCGACCCTAAAGGAAATCACTCCTGAATATTCATGGGAAGAACTGATGCTGAAGCTGAAGCTCCAATACTTTAGCCATCTGATGCAAAGAACTGACTCATTGGAAAAGACGCTGATGCTGGGAAAGACTGAAGGCAGGGGGAGAAGGGGAGGACAGAGCATGAGATGGTTGGATGGCATCACTGAGTTGATGGACATGAGTGTGAGCAAGGTCTGGGTGATGGTGATGGACAGCAAAGCCTGGTGTGCTGCAGTCCATCGGGTTGCAAGGAGTTGGACATGACTGAGTGACTGAACTGAACTAATTGGCAGTTATGGCTGGGGGGGTTTTTTGGGGCCTCTTTTTT
>NW_011390046.1:0-598 GCF_000754665.1 Bison bison bison
CTTCTCCTCCTGTCCACAATCTTTCCCAACATTAGGGTCTTTTCCAATGAGTCAACTCTTCGCATGAGGTGGCCACAGTATTGGAGTTTCAGTTTCAACATCAGTCCTTCCAATGAACACCCAGGACTGATCTCTATTAGGATGGACTGGTTGGATCTCCTTGTAGTCCACAGGACTCTCAACAGTCTTCTCCAACACCACAGTTCAAAAGCATTGACTCTTCGGTGCTCAGCTTTCTTTATAGTCCAACTCTCACATCCATACATGACCACTGGAAAAACCTTATCCTTGACTAAAAGGACCTTGTTGGCAAAGTAATGTCTCTGCCTTTTAATATGCTGTCTAGGTTGGTCATAACTTTCCTTCCAAGGAGTAAGCATCTTTTAATTTCATGGCTTCAATCACCATCTATAGTGATTTTGGAGCCCAAAAAATAAGTCAGCCACTGTTTCCACTGTTTCCCCATCTATCTGCCATGAAGTGATGGGACCAGATGCCATGATCTTAGTTTTCTGAGTGTTGAGCTTCAAAGTGTTAAAAAGAAATAAATGTCACCTGTCTTGTAACTTGTCAATTATCATTCAAGGATATAGACTAT
>NW_011390047.1:0-638 GCF_000754665.1 Bison bison bison
AATGCGGTGTTTTAAATGTAGCTGATTGATGACCTCATGAAAATCAAACCCTAATTCTTTTCCTAATTAATTTTCTATTGGAGTACAGTTGCTTTCCAATGTGTTAGTTTCTACCATACAGCAAAATGAATCAGCCATACGTATACTTAAATCCTCTCCCTTTTGGACTTTCTTCCCGTTCAGGTCATCACAGAGCATTAAGTAGAGTTCCCTGTGCTATAAGTACATTCTCATTAGTTATCTATTTTACATATAATATCAATAGCATATAAATGTCAGTCCCGATTTCCCAATTCATCCCACCTTCCCTTTCCCCCCTGGTATCCATACAATTGTTCTCTGTATCTGTGTCTTTATTTCTGCTTTGCAAATAGGACCATCTATATGGCACCTTCTCGCCTGGAAAATCCCACGGACAGAGGAGCCTGGTAGGCTGCAGTCCGTGGGGTCGCTAAGAGTCGGACACGACTTCACTTTCACTTTCACTTTTCACTTTCATCATTGGAGAAGGAAATGGCAACCCACTCCAGTGTTCTTGCCTGGAGAATCCCAGGGACGGGGACCTGGTGGGCTGCCGTCTAGTGGGGTCGCACAGAGTCAGACACAACTGAAGCGACTTAGCAGCAGCATACCATTTC
>NW_011390048.1:0-591 GCF_000754665.1 Bison bison bison
CTGTGAATAAGGCAATAACTGAAGTCAAAAACACTCTGGAGGGAACCAACAGTAGAATAATGGAGGCAGAAGATAGGATAAATCAGCTGGAAGATAGAGTGCTGGAAATAAATGAAGCAGAGATGAAAAAAGAAAAAAAAATTAAAAGAAACGAGGACAACCACAGAGACCTCTGGGACAATGTCAAAAGACCAAACATTCGAATCATAGGAGTCCAAGAAGAGGAAGACAAAAAGAAAGGCCATGAGAAAATACTTGAGGAGATAATAGTTGAAAACTTCCCTAAAACGGGGAAGGAAATAGCCATCCAAGTCCAAGAAACCCAGAGGGTCACAAGCAGGACAAACCCAAGGCGGAACACTCTAAGACACATAGTAATCAAATTAATGAGGGTCAAACACAGACAGCAAACATTAAAAGCAGCAAGGGAAATCAACAAATAACATACAAGGGGATTCCCTTAAGGATAACAGCTGATATTTCAACAGAAACTCTTTAGGCCATAAGGGAATGGCAGGACATACTTAAAGTGATCAAAGAGAAAAACCTACAACCCAGATTATTGTACCCAGCAAGGATCTCACTCCAGTA
>NW_011390049.1:0-511 GCF_000754665.1 Bison bison bison
TTCCTAGAGAAGCTTGCTTTTGCATCAAGCCAAGTTTGTTGTTGTTGAAGCAAACTTTACCAATAAATAATGAAAAGTTTTCTTTTGAGATCGTGTGGGCTGTCCTTGGCAACTTTTAGCCATAGGCTGTCACATAATAACCACTAAATTTGTACTGTAAAATATTAAATTAATATTCAAGAATAAGTATGAAAAGTATCAAGTTGATTTTCAATGTCTTCATGCCCAAATCCCATAGTGCTGTTTATGGAAAATTTTTGTTGTCATTCATTAATACTTTCAGGTACATCAAATTTGTATTTAAAAGTGAGCTTCAGAGATTGTATCTATAAAACTATATCTAAGAGCAGAGAATGTATTTGATAAAGGGACTGATTCTAATTTTAAAAGACCCATCTAATTATATTCAATATAATTATGTTTGCTAGGGAAAAATATAAAGAGAATTCATGCTACATATAGACTCACTCCTTATATTTTATAGATAATTTTTGTTAATTGTATGAAAGAA
>NW_011390050.1:0-618 GCF_000754665.1 Bison bison bison
CCTATTTTGCTGTTTTGCATTTCTTTTCCATGAGGATAGTCGTGATACCTGTCTCCTGTACAATGTCACGAACCTCTGTCCATAGTTCATCATGCACTCTATCTGACCTAATCCCTTAAATTTCTCACTTCTATTATATAATCATAAAGGATTGGATTTAGGTCATACCTCAAAAAGTTGACTTAAAGGCCAACATTCAGAAAACTAAGATCATGGCATCTGTTTCCATCACTTCATGGGGAATAGATGGGAAAACAGTGGAAACAGTGTCATACTTCATTGGGGGGTGGGGGTGGCGCTGCAAAATCACCGCAGATGGTGATTGCAGCCATGAAATTAAAAGACGCTTACTCCTTGGAAGGAAAGTTATGGCCATCCTCGATAGCATATTCAAAAGCAGAAACATTACTTTGCCAACAAAGGACCGTCTAGTCAAGACTATGGTTTTTCCAGTAGTCATGTATGGATGTGAGAGCTGTGCTGTGAAGAAAGCTTAGCGCCAAAGAATTGACACTTTTGAACTGTGGCATTGGAGAAGACTCCTGAGAGTCCCATAGACTGCAAGGAGTCCAATCAGTCCATTCTAAAGGAGATCAGACCTTGGTGTTCTTTGGAAGG
>NW_011390051.1:0-638 GCF_000754665.1 Bison bison bison
CCCCTAGAGGAGGAAATTGCAACCCATGCCAGTATCTTGCCTGGAAAATTCCATGGACAGAGGAGCCTGGCAGGTTACAGTCTGTGGGGTCACAAAAATCAGACACGACTGAGCATCTGAGTACGAGCACGGGAAGATTCCATGTGATATGACACGGGACAATCCCCCTTCACTGTGCTCAGATCTGTGAAAATAACTGACTTATGCAGTGTAGATTGGAGAGGAGACTTCTGCCTCGATGGGTGGAGTCTCTGAGCAACAAATACTGGAGCCAGTGTGGGGCCAGTAGTATGAGGTGTGTGACTTTATTTTTGGCAAAAGCAGCAACATAGTGGACCAGGTATGGCTGAAGTCATCAGGCTAAGGCACAAAAACAAGGAATGACAGCATGTGTTACATTTTCCCAGGTCTCCCTTCCACTCCCGTGTCAGCAATGCATAGGATCTGGAAGAATCTGGGTTTTTCTGCCATAGACAACTTGCCTAACGTGTTCCAGGAAAATATATCTCCAAGTGTAACCTGGGGTGGGGAGGCGGGGATGTTAATATCAACATATTCTAATGCAAAAGAAAAAATTTAGAAACAAGATAGTCTTTCTCACTATACTCTTTAATGAGATGACTTCCATGTGCTGGGTA
>NW_011390052.1:0-664 GCF_000754665.1 Bison bison bison
ATATCACTAAGTTGTTTCTTCTGGTATACTAAGCAGTTAACAGTAATCATTTTTAAGTGAAGATATCATAAGTAAATATTATTTTAAAAATTTGTTTTTATTATTAAAATATTATATACTAAAATGTAATGTGTTTAAAGTACATTTTCAAATGAAATAATAAACAATTAGGTGAATATAAGCAGCATTAAATTATTTCAAAAATACTTTTTCAACTATTGTATTTTAATAAAAAAAGATATGAAAATTTTAAGTGGAAATACCTATAAAGGAGAGAGACAAGATAGACTACTTCTCTAACTCATCTGTAAATACTTGTAAGCTACTCTACAATAATCAAAAAATGTTAAAAATTATTGGGAAGGCAGTAATTGAAGAGAAGGAGGTGGGAAGTGAAGAAGGAACCATGGAATAATGTGTGTGTGAGAGACTGCTAACTGCGTATTTAGTTAAAAATGTCTGCAGCTTAAACTCTGCGTTAAGTCAATGGCAGTGTCCAAACAAATTAGTGGGTGTCATGGTGATGCTATTGTTTTTCTCATCTAGTCTCTTTCCTCTCTTCTCAAGACCACCCACCTCTTTAGAGTTCCCTTCTCGGCCACATTGGTTCAAACTTCTTTCCATGCCTGGGATATGTCACCACTACTCGCATCTAACCTATATT
>NW_011390053.1:0-626 GCF_000754665.1 Bison bison bison
GGACGAGCAGACAGGCAGCTGTTGCTAAGAGCCGCTGACGCACCGAAGAGAGAAAATGACAGGCTGGGGTCTGTTAATCACCAATTTCAGGCGAGTAGTGAGGGTCAGAGGCCTCCTTGGAAGCACTGGAAGAGAAACTCATTTCCTGTGGTCGGGGGCAGAGCGAGTTTGGAAGCTTAGTAGGAGGCGGAGGAACGCTGATGGCCAAATTCTCAGGCCGCGGGTCCCGCGTCTCACGGGACATGATGGGGTTGGGGGAGCGGCCCTGCCATGGGGGTTTCCGCGCCCTGTGTTGGGGAACCCGAGCCCCAGACCTGCCCCTGCCAGCAGGTTACTCAGAGGCGCTGAGGGCTACCCCTCAGATTTGCCCACCAGTCCCAAGGCCGGGTCACGACGCAGAGGAGCCAGCCTGGGCTTGCGGGCCTTGCTGGGGGTGGGAATGATGACACATGAGGAGACGGTACCGGCCAGGCAGCTGCAGGGCCGCGGAAATGGGGAGGCGGGCGTGAACTGGATGAGAGGCCTCCCATGACTTCGGATTCACCCCCCTGGCCAGACCAGACTCCTGTGTTCCTGCATGGCTCTTGGAAGCTTCCTGTTAAGTGAGCTGCAGGTGCCAGAGCCCC
>NW_011390054.1:0-699 GCF_000754665.1 Bison bison bison
CAGTGAGAAAATTAGCACACTAGGTGGGGCAGGGGAATTTAAAAAGAAGTCAGTCATAAAAGAAAATTTAAAAAAAATGTATATACAGAGATTATTAATAGACATTTTTAAAATTAAAAAAGCAAGTCAGAAAACTCAACAGGAAAAGCAGAAGGAAGGAGAGAGGGAGGGAGGAAGGCGAGAAGAAGGGGTAAGGGAGGGATATATGGTCAGGGAGGGAGACAAAGGAAAGGAGGGATGCAGGCAGCCAGCAGACAAAGAACAGAGACACAGTGAAAGGGAGAGCTAGAGAGACACAGCCAGGAATAGTGGAAAGAAAGGAATTAGGAATTAGGAAAGAAGAGTTTTAAAAGGAAGAGACTCAGGTACAGTTGGGAAAGGGGAGAATGCCAGGTTTTTTAAGTCAATAAAAATACAGTAAAATGAAGATGATTGATAGGTACATAGGAAGGAAGATAAGTGCACAGGTTTAGGTAGGTGGAACTTTAAAAGGACAATCCAGTAAAGACAGTACAAAGGAAGGAGAGAAGGGGGCGGGCGGGGAGAAAGAGAAGTTTAAAAAGGAGCCAGTAAAAACTTAAGAAGGAAGAAGAGGGACTTTGCTGGTGGTCCAGTGGCTAAGACTCTGCACTCCTGGGTTTGATCCCTGGTCAAGGAACTAGATCCCACATGCCACAAGTAAGATCCAGTGCAGCCAAA
>NW_011390055.1:0-596 GCF_000754665.1 Bison bison bison
AGGTGTGAAATCATCTCCTTCTGTGAGTGGATGCATCAGATTTTCATTCTAGAGTGAAAATGAATCCGTCGTTTCCAGCCACCCACCATTCCCCATTATTCCCTGAATATTTTTTCCTTCTAAAGTTAATGGTGTTAAAAAATGGGTACTTTGGCTCTGGAAAAAATCCAGAGTACAGTTCTCTCTAAGAAAAATCGAAATCCTGCCTTTGTTTCCTCTCGTGCAGTAGGGTGGGCTCTTGTAAGGGATGACAGACATGGCTCCCTGGCCACCTATGCTCCGCTCCAGGCTGTCAACAGCCTGAACATCCCACCACCCACTCTCTACCGTACACTTGGTCTATACATATTTATAAATTTAAACACTTACATACACATTTCAGATTAATTGGTTGAAGTAAAGACTCTGAGGTTTTTCACAGCCTAAGTTATTTAAAAATAGCGTCTCTCGTTTTTAAAACAGTGGGCTAGAACAAAATTAGGATTTGGCTTGACTGGAATTGAATTTTTGGGTGTAGCCATTCTTATCTGGCATCTCTAGAAAGTTTTCTTCAGTGAGTATACATACTCCTATCTTTTTTACATTTCTGAAGTAGG
>NW_011390056.1:0-598 GCF_000754665.1 Bison bison bison
AATTCATAGTGGAAAACAAATGCAAAACACTGACATAAATGTCAGCAAATTTTTTTTGGATCTATCTCTTAGAGTCATGGTAATAAAAGCAAAATCAAACGAATGAGACCTAATTAAATTTAAAACCTTTTTGCAAAGCAAAGGAAACCGAAAAAAGAACAAAAATTCAACTTTTGGACTAGCAGACTATATATGCAAATAATGATACCTATAAGGGATTTATTTCCAAAATATACAAACAGTTCATACAGCTTGATATCAAAACAAACAAATAACCCAATCAAAAACTGGGCAGAAGATCAAAACAGATATTTCTCCAAAGGAGACAAACAGATGGCCACCAGTCGCCTGAAAAGATGTTTACAAAAATGTATCACCTCACGCTGGTCAGAATGACCACCATCAAAAAGTCTACAAACAATAAATGCTTGAGAGGGTGTGGAGAAAACAGAACCCTCCTACACTGTTGGAAGGAACATATATTGGTACTGCCACTTTGGAGAACAGCATGGAGGTTCCATAAAGAACTAAAAATAGAGCTATCACATGAACCAGCAATTCCAATCCTGGGCATGTATCCAGAAAGGATGAAAACTAA
>NW_011390057.1:0-555 GCF_000754665.1 Bison bison bison
GAGAGAGAGAGAGAGAGAGGAACTGGATTGGTCAGGGAAAGTGCAGTGATTTCAAAATTGTTCTTGAAAAATAGTGAGAAGTTTTGCTTGTGGGAATGCAGTTGGTGGTGCTGGAACTATAAACAAACCAACCTGACTGGCAAGGGCAGTTCATGTTAAAGAGCAGGAGGAGGAAATAAATTTGTAGAATCGGGAGGAATTAGGTTGAGATAGGCAAATTAAAATAGGTAGAAGCACTAAAATTATGTGAAGTAGGAAAAAAAATAGGTAGACACATTGAAATCGAGTGAAGCAGAGAACAGAAAGCCAATGAAGGCTTTTAAGAAAGCATGCCAATAAACCAGTTTGCCGGGGAAGGCGCCAAGATGGCGGAGGAGTAGGATGGGGAAAACACTTTCTCCCCTACAAATTCATCAAAAGAGCATTTAAACGTTGAGTAAATTCCACAAAACAACTTCTGAATGCCGGCAGAGGACACCAGGCACCCAGAAAAGCAACCCAACTCCTCAAAAGGAGGTAGGAAAAAATATTAAAGACAATAAAAGAGACAAAAGA
>NW_011390058.1:0-505 GCF_000754665.1 Bison bison bison
CTGAAGTTGACACCACATTGTTGGAAGAAGAGCAGCAGGGTTATCGCTTGTACTCTCTGTGCCAT
This sequence comes from Bison bison bison, assembly GCF_000754665.1. Classification (NCBI taxonomy): domain Eukaryota; kingdom Metazoa; phylum Chordata; class Mammalia; order Artiodactyla; family Bovidae; genus Bison; species Bison bison. Next base: position 66 of record NW_011390058.1, read on the forward strand.
GTGCCTGTCTGTATCCTCATTGTGATCTCTACCCCATGAGCAATTAGTGGGTCTATTCTTTTGCTTCTCCAATAAAGCATATTCATAGCCCATTATGTACTTCTTTCTTTCTTTTTGCATATAGTGTATTTCATCTCTTCTGTCAACTACAAGTATTGTTCTGAGTGTTCCTTTTCAGTCCCTTTGGTTTATCAGAATTAGACTTTCCATCATTGAGTTCAGCTTTTTCTGAAATATATCTTTTGGACTGGATCCATCAAAGAATTCCTTCATTGGCTTCTGATTTGTTTCTATCTTTTTCTACCTTGAAGACCCTGAAAAGAATTGAATCCTCTCAGTCTCAGGTTCCTTAATTGTAAAACCAGTAAGAAAGAATCTATTCAACTCCGTGTACTCATACAAATTAATTTATTCACAAATGTTTCCCAATTATTAACACA
>NW_011390059.1:0-602 GCF_000754665.1 Bison bison bison
CAATATGAATTCATAAGTTTCACCCATAAGAATAAAAAAAAGATAACCAAAGACAAAACTCACCAATATAAGGAAAGAAATAGGTTACAGATTCCACATTTCCTAATCCAATCATTTCATCAAGGTGAATTGGGCCAAATCCAAGCAATGTGATGAACCCACTCGTTTTCTTTCTCATTGTCCTCCAGCTCCCCCTTCCTGCCTCTCTCCTTTGCCCCATTTCCTTTCTCCTTCTTAAGTCCTGCCCTCCATCAAGAGGAGCAATGTTATCCCATGATTATAACTGATGTCCGCTGCTTGGCTGAGATTCAGCGTGGAGGCTATCATCCCTGTAGCTGGTACACTGAAGCTCTCTGTCTCTCATGATGGACCAGAAGGTTTCACTCTAATTTCAAGTATAGGTAGGAGAGAAGGTGCAGGGCACATGTTGGAGCCTTGAGTGCTTCATCTAAGAAATGCAGAAGACCACAAACTGTGGGAGAAACAGAAACAGCAGCACCAGGCCCCTTTCAATGAGAGCTATGTGCCAAACCCAGCACATCACAGGATTCCTTGACATTCAGGAGCATGCCAAGTAGATTTCCATGCCAGGACTGTTGCAT
>NW_011390060.1:0-761 GCF_000754665.1 Bison bison bison
GTTATCTGACACAGTGCGTTTCATAGGCTGAGTGTAATCCTCAAATTCAATGTCTCCTGGAGGCTCGAACCCAGACTTATAAGCTTCTACGACCAGCTGTGAATCCTGCAATGATACCCATCACACACAAATATGTTCCAATCTATGTAAATACTTTCCACACACTGAACTATGATGCCCTCACACAGATGACATTCTAAGGAAGTTATACTGAGTAACAAATTTTTTTCTAGTAATATTTTTATCATTTGAAAGAATAACTTGTAAAGCTATACATGTAGTTGAGATTTCAAGATAATTTTAATAACTACTTTTCTATATTTAGAGAAATGAATATTAAGAACAACTTTGCCAAAAAGCAGAAAAATTGGGTCATTTATTATGCAATTCCCTTGAAAAATTGTTGTTGCTTAGTTACTAAGTTATGTCTGACTCTTTGCAACCCCATGGACTGCAGCCCTCCAGGCTCCTCTGTCCATGGGATTTTCTAGGCAAGAGTACTGGAGTGGGTTGCCATTTCCTTCTCCAAGGGATCTTCCTGATGCAGGGGTCGAACCTGCATTTCCTGCTTGGCAGGCAGATTCTTTACCACTGAGACACCTAGGAAGCCCTTCCCTTGAAAAATGCAATAATATATAAACTGATTCTCATCAGAAGGTCTTAAAGCAATTTGGCATACACAAAGTCAAGGCAAAAAAAGATGCTCCCTCCAATTTCTTTGGTTCACTGTGGTTCAAAAATTTATCGAATATTTTCCTTTA
>NW_011390061.1:0-677 GCF_000754665.1 Bison bison bison
CATTACAGCTCTTCCTTCGTGTCCACATGCTGTTAAACATCCCCCATAATTTTAAAAAAATGCTCTTTGACCCTTCCATTTCTTAGACCTACAATTTTTCTCTCTTTTTCTTCTCATTTAAACATCTCAAGAGTAAGTTATATTTGTTCCTCAAATTAGTTTGATTTCATTTCTTTCCCTTTTATTCAACTGAAGCCATGAGGTTCTAATGTCCAAATACAGCAAATATATTTGGTATCTCAGAAATCCTCTCTTCAACTTTAATACTGCTCATGGTTGGCCATAGCAGTTTGTTCAGATTTTTCTGTAAGACGCTAAGAAAACCCAAAAAAACTTTTTGGCCAACCCAATACATATCCCACTGGTCTACATTTCTGTCCTGGTTCTCTTCCTGCTTCTCTGACAATATTTTCTTGATCTCTTTTATTATTCCTTTCTCCTCTGCTTGTCCTTCCTATGTTGGTGTTTTGTCTCTGGTTCATTTTCCTTCTCATTCTATGTGAGTGGTCTCATCTGAGTTGTCTAATTGATAAGTGGTAACTCCCAAATCTTTTTCATCTCCAGCTTTTAACCCCAGGCTTCCCAGGTAGCTCAGCTGGTAAAGAATCTGCCTGCAATGCAAGAAACCCAGGTTCAATTCCTGAGTCAGGAAGTTCCCCTGGAGAAGGGATAGGCTA
>NW_011390062.1:0-542 GCF_000754665.1 Bison bison bison
AAACAAATCTTGAAGTCTTATAAAACGCCATATGCATATGAGGAGAGTAGTAGTATAATGTTATAGGGATATTATTCATTTTGATTTCTGAGTTAAATTGTCTCTGGTTTCCAAGGTTACACACCAAAGGGTAACAGTATTCAAATTCTAAGGTATAAAACCTTCCATCTGGTAAAAATATTCTTCAAGGAAACACAATTGCAACTGCAATCTGAGCACAGAGCTCCACATTCAGCTTACTCTTGGCCCCGTCAAGCCCTCATTCACGGGCCTTAAACCAGATTTTCCTTCCATTTCTCCCCTCTTGTAGACTGCATTCTTTCCTATGAGGTTCTTTATTTTGATCAACTCCACCACATCCCTCTAGAATCATAAGGAGGAAATAATGTCCATTTAATCTGGGACCCCCTGCTAACCAAGATACTAAAACAAATTGTATTAATTATTAATTGGCAACAAGACTGGGATGCTACTTAAAAAGAAAAGCGCTGAATGGCAGGCAGTAGAAATGTTATTTCAAGTATCTCAGTAAGAAAGTCCAC
>NW_011390063.1:0-522 GCF_000754665.1 Bison bison bison
TATATATATATATATATATATATATTTCTGTATGCTACTTCGTTTGGATGGTTTCCATTATTCTGTCTTCCAAACCACTTATTTGTCCTCCTGAATTATTTAGGCTGTTAATCATTACTTCTTGATTACTTTTATGTCAGCAATTGAGTTGACTAATTTTGATTGGCTTACCTTTATAGTTTCCAATCCCTTGTTCCAGTGACCAGCATTTCTATAAATAATCTTTCTTAATTCCTTTAGCAGTCTTATAACAATTTTTTTTTTTTGAACTTAGGAAGTAGTAGACTGGTGAGATCTCTTTAATCATTTGTTCTTTCAGAAGATTACTCTTGTTCTTTTAATTGGAGTAGTTCTTCTGTACTTTCATTTTACTTAACTTTATTTAGAAAATATAGTTGGGTACTGTTGTCTTAAAGGCTTATTTTTATATGGGATCATCTCTGTGAAGACTGAGTCCAACTTTTTTGACAGAAGGACTGGTTTTAGTGTGGATGCCAGACACATCCTTCCTCAAAGTATGCT
>NW_011390064.1:0-508 GCF_000754665.1 Bison bison bison
TCCCTTGCCTGGCACAGATACAAATACGGGTAGAGGTAGAAATACACGTGGGTGTGCACATGCTTGCACACACACATGCTTAAGTGGCCCAGGCTCCCCCAGAAGTGGAGGAGGTTCTAGGAAAGGTGAGAGATGGTTTGAATTTTCACGACCAAAGAGGGCTCCTTCCTGGGGAGGGAGGCCAGTGCAAGCAGCAGAGCAATTATCCTGAAAGTCCAGAGGTGGAAGAGCGACTTAGAATCAGTGTTCTCTGGCATCTGGGCAAAGAAAACCAGGACCTGGAATATAATCTCCAACTTCTGGAATTTCACATTGGGAAGCATCCTTGAAGTTCAACAAGACCATCCTCCAGCAGATTATTGGTAAGAAAAGGGAGGCCCAGAGAAGGCAAGGGGGTCAGACAGTAGGTTGGAGTCTCAGAAATGTCAGAAAAAGTCAGGTTCTGGGTCCTGGCTGGAAGGGTCATCTAAGAGAGAGAGGACAAGGACTGAGCCCTGTCTGCACTGGC
>NW_011390065.1:0-557 GCF_000754665.1 Bison bison bison
CTCTATGACCTGATAATTACTGAAATAAACGAGAAAATTCCTGCACATCAGACTGTGTCAAGTAAGATGGAAACCCAGTATTAGTTTAATAAAATGGGAAATTACACAAAGAATTAGCTGTTAACTTTAATACATTCGTGCCCAAGGCAAGATAAGATACAAAACTGAAATCTTCACATGTTAAACTAGGGTAAGACACATGTAACTGGAAAAGGTAAGGAAAAGTTCTACAGAGGGTTTAATCACCTTTGTATCCACTACATTGACTATTCTTGGACAACTCCTTTGTAGTTTAAAGGAAAGAGAACTAAATTTAGCTCAATTCATAAACTGAACACATTCCCTGTGTTTGATCCTTTTCAGTTAAAAGTATGGGTCCAGTACAAATCAAACTGGATGTCAAGGCTTTTTACTTTTGGAATCTTAACTTGCTTTACTACTGTGATGGAGACCGATAGAGCTACTTCACTTTGACTAAAGGCCAGCCAAATGGGAAAGGAGATGGAATGAATCAAATTCCCCTTTTGATCACTCAACAGGAGGTCCACAGGCACCAG
>NW_011390066.1:0-522 GCF_000754665.1 Bison bison bison
AGAAACGCATCCCCGAGCCAGACACCTCAGAAGCAGATATCACTCCCCCATCCCCCACGTGAGCACACAACGGTGGTCATATGCTCCCTTGTGCCCTCAGATATGAACCAGAATTAAAGCACAGGCTGAGAAAAGCCAATCCAGCAGCTGAGAGAAGAGGGGAGTATCAAATACATTTGCCAGGCATAAAAGGACTTGGAAACAAGAAGGCAAGAAGAACATCTTTCTACAACACAAAAGTGATTTTGAAACTTCTCCAAGAGAACTTATCTCTGAACAGCTCCAGCCCATCCATTCATCCCTTCATTCATTCAGCAACGGTTTAAAACGGTAATAAATGGTAATGGTATAAATAACAGTATAAAACGGTAATCCATTTTACAATGTTGATTCCATAGGTCCACTGTCCTAAGGCTTGCCAAATTCTATTCCAGCAGTGCAAAATACGGTGCAATTGCTAATACAGAAGGGGCCTCTCTAAATAAAATCTGTAGGATTAGGAGGCTTGCCTTGATCCTAAAA
>NW_011390067.1:0-659 GCF_000754665.1 Bison bison bison
GAACACATACTTGTTATTGTGGTTCTGAGGATCCAAAGTCCCAAATGGATCTCATTGGCTTCAAATCACGGTGTCAGCAGGATGCTGTTCCTTCTGGAGGCTTCCTTCCTTCTAACTCAGAAAAGCTGCCTGCCCTCCTTGGCTTATGGCCTCTGCACATCAGTGTGAGCTGATGAGAGGTTGGTTTAGCCTCTCAGCGTGCATCTCTGACACTGGTCTGCATCCCTCCTCCATGTCTAAGGCTCCTAGTAATGAGATGGCACTGGGCACAGCCAGATACTCCATGTTATTTCCCTAACTTAAGGCTGAATGATTAGGTACCTTAATTCCACCTGTGCTGTAATTCTCACTTGTCATGTGTCTGCCCTTTCAGGCTACTGAAACAGAAACACCATAAGCCAGGTGGCTCTTTTTTTGCACTTTGTTTTTTAACTGAAGGATGATTGCTTTACAAAATTTCGTGATTTTCTGTCATAGAAAAACAGAATCATCCATGGTTTCACCCATGTCCCCTCCCTCTCGAAATTCGTACCATCCTCCTTCCCCAACCACACTCTAGCTGGTCTCAGAGCCCCTGTTTGAGTTCCCTGAGTCACACAGCAAATCCATGCTGGATATCTATTTTACATGTGGTATTATAATAAGGGCTTACTAACAAC
>NW_011390068.1:0-538 GCF_000754665.1 Bison bison bison
CCTGTGGACCATTCCAGGAGGATCCACAAAGGGTGGAAGGGCAAGGTTAGGGGGAAAACCCCACAGATTCCTGCAATTTGGGACTCAGAAAAAAGTCTTCATAAACTGAAGATTACATCTCTATGGGGATCATTGTCTAACAGAGAACACTGAAAGCATTTTATCTATGCTGGGCATTGTGCTTGTTTGTGCTTTCCTGTTCAATACAGAATAGGTCTCATGCGGGAAAGCCAGCCGCTGTCCCCCAAGGGGCAGGATAGATAAAGCTTCCGACTGGGATCTGCAGGCCTGGCGTGGGAAAGCCCTCTGTCGCTGACTGCGAGTAATATGTGGAAGAGACAACAGGACCTTCCATTCTATAAGGAAAGGGGTCAACTCTGAGAGGACCCAAGGACACCACCACGTAGGTGAGAGAAAGACCATGGCTTTGTCACCACCTTGTCATCCCTGAATATGTTCCCTAGCAGGATCCTCAGCCTGTCTAGCTATGCCTCTCTCAGCAAGTTTAAATTTGTGTATTCATTCCATCATTCATTCA
>NW_011390069.1:0-814 GCF_000754665.1 Bison bison bison
GTGAAAGATATGCTGTGCCATTTGCCATGCAATTTGACAGCAGTTCTTTTCCTGTCTCCCTACAACCTTTAACAATGGCTTTGGCATTCCATTTCTCTATATATTAAGTTTTTAAAAATGTTTCTCTGTCAATGATTTCATCAGGGACACCATATGAGATTTGGGTGGCACATTTTGTAAACCCATTTATTCAAGAGAAGACCAAAGGCTTTTATGAGTTTTTTATGTCTGCGTATATATATGTATGTATATGCATGAACATGTAGATTACACCTAAAGAATATGTTATGACCCAATTTTTTTAACCCTAGAAGTGCAAGGGTGGTTTACATGTATGAGGTTACCAATGCAATTCACATTAATAGAAAAATGGAGGGAAAACAATTCTATGATCATCACAATTGATGCAGTATAAGTGTTTGATGAAAATTAATCGATATTCAAGACAGCAAACTAGGAATAGAATGGAACTTACTCTGATAAAGTATATCTACAAAAAAGCAACGTAAACAGGTTGAAATGGAGAAGATTTTTCATTTCCTATTGGGAAAAATGCCGTTTATCCCCTGCTTTAGTCAAGACTATTCTGGCCAGGTTTGTTCAATGCTGCAAAATGAGGACAGGTTTAAGGTTTAAGCCAGTAGAAACTGTTGATATTCAAATATAATAGTATATTTTGAAAAGCAAAAATAATCTAGATCTAAATTTGTGGAATTAATATGCATATTTAGAGGAATTGTTGGACAGAAAATCTATATATAGACATTCTATCTCTACAGACAGCCTCAACTAGACAATAAAAATCACAAACCAT
>NW_011390070.1:0-688 GCF_000754665.1 Bison bison bison
GTGTGTGTGTGTGTGTGTGTGTGTGTAGATTCCAGCTACTGCTTTTGGTCACCTGATTTTAGTATAAATAACTTCTTTTAATATTTCTTGTAAAGTAGGTCTGGGCTTCCCAGGCGATGCTAGTGGTAAAGAACCCGCCTGCCAATGCAGGAGACATGAGTGTGTTCAATCCCTGGGTCGGAAAGATCTCCTGGAGGAGGATATGGCAACCCACTCCAGTATTCTTGCTTAGAGAATCCCATGGACAGAGGAGCCTGGCAGGCTACAGCCCTTAAGTTTGCAAAGAGTCGGACATGACTGAAGCAACTAAGCACCTCACATAGGTCTATTAGGAACAAATTCTCTCACTATTTATCTGGGAATGTCTTTATCTCAGTTTGTTTTTTTGAAAGATAGTTATAAGATTCTTGGTTATACTTCCTTTCTTTAGCCTTTTAAACATATCATTCCACTGTCTTCTGGCCTCTACTTTTTTTTGGAAAAGAAGTCAGCAGATAATCTTATTTGGGTTCCCTTTATGGTGGCTCAGATGGTAAAGAATCTGCTTACAATGCGGGATACTTGGGTTCGATCCCTGGGTTGGGAAGATCCCCTGGAGAAGGGAATGCTCCAGTATTCTTGGCCTGGAGAATTCCATGGACAGAGGAGCCTGGCAGGCTACAGTCCATGGGGTCGCAAAGAGTCAGAC
>NW_011390071.1:0-692 GCF_000754665.1 Bison bison bison
CCTGGCACTTCTGCTCCAGCCAGGGCTGCATGTCTGCCAGGGCCAGGCCTGGCTGCTCTGCCTTGGCCAGACTTGGCACTTCTGCTGCTGCCAGGCCTGGCAGTTTGTCGTTAGCCAGGGCTGAAATGTCTACCATGGCCAGGCGTGGCATTTCTGCCTCGGCCTAGCCTGGTCCTACTGCCTCGGCCAGTGCTAGCGCTTCTACCTCGGCCAGTGCCCACACCAGGGCCACATCCAGCCACTCTTCTCGCCCCTGGTGTTGTCTGAAGCCTGTTCTTCCCTTCGTGGTTGGAAAAGCCTTTCAACCTGTGTTCCTAATATGCATCTGTAACTTGTTGACTTCCCCCCCAAATTTTCAGTATTACTTTTCTCAACAGAAGCTTTATTTAGTTTAATGATAGAAGTATATTATTTACCTGGGTACACATTGTTTGCTGTTTGTTAGATTTAGGAGTAAGAGTTTTGTTTTTTGAAATACAGATTGGAAATCCTTAAATCACCTGTGATCCAGGATGAGAATAACATCACTTTAGGATAAGAATATGCTTAGAAATGTGAAAGACACCACACTAAAGAGGCTCAGAACATTGATACATAAATAGAGATATAGCTGAAAGCTAGTCAGTTTTTGGTTTACTTTCCTCTCTGTTTAGTTTCCCCTTTTGTAAAGGTAAAAGTTATATATCTGAATC
>NW_011390072.1:0-505 GCF_000754665.1 Bison bison bison
TATATTTACATATTAAGAATAATAAAAATGATTTTATCTACAAAAATTCAGAAGCAACATGCTTAAAAGATACTACAGGCATAAAATAACTACATTTAATATGTAATTATAATGTCATTTAACACTTTAAATCTGTTTTTATTAATTTAATTGCAACTATGGCTTTTAATTTTTCATAGCGTCTTTGTGTTTTTAGTTTCCATATCAGACTCTGTTCTAACTTGTTTGAAATGTCCCTTGTATTTTAAAATATACTCTGCTGTCAGAGGCAACTGATTGCAGGACCCATTTTTCATATATATATCACATGCCCTATTTGTTGATATATGTAAATATATAAATGCTCCATCAAACAATCTCTGAAAATCAAATATGAATAAGATTTTCATTTTACTTTCCAGCTATACCTTTTGGTGCCTAATTATGGTTGAGCTATGGAAGACTCTAAGTCTCCATATGTATCCTATAACAGAATTATAATAAACAATACAACATGGTAATAATT
>NW_011390073.1:0-598 GCF_000754665.1 Bison bison bison
AAAAAGGTCACAATAAACAATATAATCCTATTTCTGTTTCTTAAAAAGTGTGGTGTGTTGTTTGTGTATCTTTTGGAAGAACATTCACTAGGGTGTTGGTCTCTGAGTGGTGGGATAATGCCTATTGTTCTGTTGTTCTTGGTTGTTGTTGCTATTCTAACATTTCTAAATTGAATATATATTGCTTTTCAAGTGATCTCTTGTTCATTATAAGTAGACCTTCTGCTTAGGTAAAAAATCCCAGGACCGAAGATGGGTGCAGTTCCTGCCCTGTGTGTGTGAGCTTCCAGGGAAAATCCACCAATAACTCATTCCAAATTTTCTCTTTCCATCCTCACTGCCCTCTGGGAGCTGTCTCTTGCTTTATCTTCACTGACTCTTCTTATCTAAACTAATACTCCTGGGGAAATAGTCGAAGAGAGCAAGAAGCAGGTGAAGGGGTGGAAGACATTTTCACAGATGTATCCCTGGCTAGCGAGATACCTTCGGTCCCTGCTCCTGCCGTCCCTGCGCTGTGCCAAGGGAAAGCTCTCGAGAGAGAATCAGATTCTGTTAACACTTCGGCAGTTCACACCCAACCGAACATGCTGAATTGTCA
>NW_011390074.1:0-658 GCF_000754665.1 Bison bison bison
AATGTCCAGAAGCAAGTGTAAAAGCAGTGGTGATGTAGCGGGTACTTTTCAGAGTACCATACTGTAAGATTAAATTTTTTTCTTTATTTTTTGTGTTTATTTGTTTTATGTATTATTTATGTGAAAAGCATCACAAACCTATCATAGTACAGTACGTTAAAGCCAAGGATTAGCTGGGTACCTAGACTAACTTTGTTGGACTTATGAACAAATTGGACTTAGGAACAGGCTCTTCAGAATGGAACCTCTTATTTCCCCTCCCTCCAGTTTCCTCTAGTAACATCTTGTAACAATGTGGTACATGTGTTATAATTGAGCTGCCCTGGCAGCACAGATAGTAAAGCCTCTGCCTGCAGGGTGGGAGACCTGGTTGGATCCCTGGGCTGGGAAGATCCCCTGGAGAAGGAAATGGCACCCCACTCCAGTACCCTTGCCTGGAAAATCCCATGGACAGAGGAGCCTGGTAGGCTACGTCCATGGGGTTGCATAGAGTCCAACACGACTATGTTATACTTGGTGAGCCTATTATGCTTTGGTTGATACATTGTTATCAACTGAAGTCCCTAGTTTATATTAGGACTTACTGTTCATGCTATACCTTTTTTCCCTGCTGTACATTCTGTAGAGTTGTAACAAAGGTATGATATGTATTCATCGT
>NW_011390075.1:0-500 GCF_000754665.1 Bison bison bison
AGGCCACTGCACACAGTGTCTCTCCCATATGGTGTCTTTCCTTGACTCCATCTTAGTAAAGGAGGAGGGCAGGGATGATATTCTGAAAGATAGCATTTTATGGATAAAAAGGATGTGGGACAAATTCCCAATCTATCCTTGCCCCCCACCCTTCCCCCTGACAACCAGAAGCTCATTTTCTAAGTCTGTGAGTCTGTTTCTGTTTTGTAAATTAAGTTCATTTGTATCTTTTTAGAAAAACACCAGAGATCAAATTGTCAACATCCGTTAGATCATCAAAAAAGCAAGAGAGTTCCAGAAAAACATCTGTTTCTGCTTTATTGACTATGCCAAAGCCTTTGACTGTGTGGATCACAACAAACTGTGGAAAATTCTGAAAGAGATGGGAATACCAGACCCCGTGACCTGCCTCTTGAGAAATCTGTATGCAGGTCAGGAAGCAACAGAACTGGACATGGAACAACAGACTGGTTCCAAATAGGAAAAGGAGTATGTTAAAG
>NW_011390076.1:0-521 GCF_000754665.1 Bison bison bison
ACACTGATTTGAAAAGATACATGCATCCCAATGTTCATAGCTCCATTATTTACAATTGGCAAAATATGGGAGCAATGTAAATATCTACCAAATGATGAATGGATAAAGAAGATGTGGTATATGTACACAATATAATGTTATTCAAGCATACAAAAGAGAGAAATTTTGCCTTTTGGAGCCACGTGGATGGATTTGGAAGGATTATGCTAAGTGAAATAAGGCAGACAGAGAAAGATAAATACTGTATGTTTTCAATTATGTGTGGAATCTAAACAATACAACAAATTATATTTATATATATATATATATATTCACATAAATTATCACCCTGCTTATTTAATTTATATGCAGAGTACATCATGAGAAACGCTGGACTGGAAGAAACACAAGCTGGAATCAAGATTGCCAGGAGAAATATCAGTAACCTCAGATATGCAGATGACACCACCCTTATGGCAGAAAGTGAAGAGGAACTCAAAAGCCTCTTGATGAAAGTGAAAGTGGAGAGTAGAAAAAGTGGG
>NW_011390077.1:0-578 GCF_000754665.1 Bison bison bison
GAGAAGGAAAATGAGTGTATGGGAAATTTTAAAGGTAAAAAATTAAATGGGATGGCTCCTTCACATTAACTTTTAATCTTGCTCAAGTTTACAGACATTGAAGATTAAGTAATCACTCCTTGGACTTCTCTTTCCCATTCAGCCATAGCCTCTCTTTCTCTTCATATTGAAAAGTTGCTGCTGCAAACCATGTGTTATGCCAGGATTCATGACCCCCAGAGAAGAGGATTTCGATCCAGGGTCAGAGACGAGACTTGACTACTTGAAGCTTTTTGTGTAGCAAAGTTTTATTAAAGTTTAACAGAGATAGTGAAAACTTCTGACATAGACATCATAGGGGACAGAAAGAGTGCCCTCTTGCTTGTTTTTAGCAAGGTATTTTATGTCTGTTGGCAAGCTGCTAGTCAGATGAGACAAACCTCAAGGCTGAAGGAGTTTCACCAGGCCTGTCTCCCACAATATGTATTTTTGAGATTGGATGGCATGAGGTGTCTCATCCTCTGGCACTAAAACAATTGACATGAATACTGGTTTGTTGAGCCATTATCAGCCCAAGGTTTGAGAAAAGAAAAAAAAAA
>NW_011390078.1:0-585 GCF_000754665.1 Bison bison bison
AAATAGCCACCAAAGTCTACAAAGCCCATACCAAACTGAGTAAAGCCCAAGATAAACCCATGGAGAAATATGCCAAGACAGATATTAATCAAACTAACAAAAATTCAACACAAAGAACAAATATTAAAAGCAACAAGAGAAAAGCAATAACAACAACAAAAACAAAGAGATCCCCATAAGGCTATCAGATGATCTTTCAACAGAAAACTTTGCAAACCAGAAAGGAATGGCAAGATATACTTAAACTGATGAAAAGGAAAAACCTAAAACCAAGATTATTATATCCAGTAAGGATCTCATTCAGATTTGAAGGAGAACTCAAAAGCTTTATAGAAAACTAAAAGTTAAGAATATTCAACACCACCAAACTAGCTTTACAACAAATGCTAAAGGGACTTTTTAAGACAGGAAACACACAAAAAGAGCATGCAAAACAAACCCAAAAGAATAAAGTAAATGGTAAAAGAATTATATATATTAATAATTACCTTAAATGTAAATGAGCTATATGCTCCAACCAAAAGAAACACATTAGCTGAATGGATAGAAAAACAAGACCCTTATATATGTTGTCTATAGGAGACC
>NW_011390079.1:0-536 GCF_000754665.1 Bison bison bison
TGAAGTTGCTCAGTCGTGTCTGACACTCAGCGACCCCATGGACTGCAGCCTACCAGGCTCCTCCGTCCATGGGATTTTCCAGGCAAGAGAACTGGAGTGGGGTGCCATTGTCTTCTCCGATTACAAGGTGAACACTCATGAAATCCTACCCAAGTCAAGAAATAGAACTTTACCAAGCACCTCAGATACAGTCCATGGGGTAGCAAAGAGTCAGACACGACTGAGAGACTTTCACTTTCAAGCACCTCAGAAGCTTCTCCTATGTCCCATCCCAGCTACAACATTTCCATCCCACCAAATGTAGCTATTATCCTGACTTTTACAGTAATTGTTTCTCTGCATTTTAAAATAATATATTGCCCAAGTGTATACCTTAGACCCTAAAGTGTTCCCCATTAAAAAAAAATTGTCATAGCCTTTAAATTTCCTTGAATCCAAAGGTTATTCCTTTTTCCATCCCTTATCTTTACAATTTGTCTGTTGAAGAATTCAGGCCATTTCCAAGATTGAATTTTGCTGCTTTCGTACTCATGATG
>NW_011390080.1:0-607 GCF_000754665.1 Bison bison bison
GGCCAGGCAGAAATACAGATAACAACCTGGACCTGTGCCTGATGTATTACGAGCAAGGACTCATGGTCTGAGGTCACGAAAGCCAAATCTGACATGGGGTTTGCAGCAAGAAGGGTTTATGGCCACAACCCAGCAGGAAAAGAGAGACAAGTCTCGAGTCCTCTCCATTTGGTGTCTGAGTAGGGGGTTTTAGGGAAGACAAAGAGGCTGGGATTAATCTGTCATCACCGATGACACAGAAGGTGTCATCGGTGATGACGCATCTGTGACTACAGTTTTGGAACTCAGGAGGTCTCCAGTTTAGGATTCTTTGGCCAGGTTGTCCATGGCTCGAGGCCTGTTAGCTCACTTTGCCCTGGAGAAACAGCATGACTTAGACCTTAATGATAATATCTATGGTAGCAACCTTAGGACACCAGTGTTATCAACAACAGCAATTTTAGTCATCTGACTTTGGCTGGTGAGTGTCCAGTTAGCACAGGACTGAGGTCAGAGGGGACAAGAAAGGGAATTCAGTTTTGGATAGAGAGATTAATCATCAACTTGGTAAGGGAACTGGGTTTTAGTGGGACTCAGTTTCCGGGTCTGAAGAGGGGGCAGCCTTGAA
>NW_011390081.1:0-680 GCF_000754665.1 Bison bison bison
CCATAATGATAATGGTAGCTCTGTAGTAAGTTTTGAAATCAGAAAGTGTGAAACTGCCAACTTTGTTCTTCTTTTTCAAGATTGTTTTGGTTATTTGTGGTCCCTTGAGATGCCATATGAATTTCGTGTGTGTGTCACTCAGTCGTGTCCAACTCTTTGCAACCCCATGGACTGTAGCCTACAAGGCTCCTCTGTCCATGGAATTCTCAAGAATACTGGAGTGGGTTGCCATTTCCTTCTCCAGATATGAATTTTAGGGTGGATCTTCCTATTTTCACATGAAAAAATGTCATTGAGATAACTGATAAAGATTACATTAAATCTGTGATTATTTTGAGTAATATTGACATCTTAACATTACTTAGTCTTGCATTCCATGAACACAAGATGGTTTCACATCTATTTTTGTGTCTTTACTCTCTTTCAGCAGTGTTTTACAGTTTTCAGTACACAAGTCCTTCACTTTTTCTTTAAGTTTATTCTTGAATACTTTTTATTTCTTGGTGCTATTAAAAATAGTTATTTTCTTAATTTCTGCTGTGAATTTTTTATTGTTAGTGTATAGAAAGGCTTGCCAGGTGGTGCTAATGGTAAAGAACCTACCTTCCATGTAGGAGACATAAGAGACACAGGTTCAATCCCTGGGTCAGGAAGATCCCCTGGAGGAGGAAATGGCATGG
>NW_011390082.1:0-587 GCF_000754665.1 Bison bison bison
CCTATGGGCTCAGCTACTCTGGCATGCTGGATCTTCCCTCGATCAAGGATCCAATCCGTGGCTCCTGCACTGGCAGATGGATTCTTTACCACTGAGCCAAAAGGGGATCCTCACTATTGTAAGTAAGGTTCTAAGGCAAAGTTGGTAGATATTATAGTGATTCACTGAAACAAGATTTTTTAAATTACAGGCATTGCTTTTTTTTTTTTTTTTTTAAACAGGCATTCTTAATAATACCAAATACCAAAATAGAACTATGATGTTTACTCATGCTTATTGTAATGCATGTGCATGCTAAATCACTTCAGTTGTGTCTGAGTCTTTGCATATGGACTGTTGCAGAGAAGTCCACCAGACTTCTCTGTCCATGGGATTCTCCAGACAAGAATACTGGAGTGGGTTGCCATGCCCTCATCCAGGGGATCTTCCTAACTCACGGATCAAACCTGCATCTCTTATGTCTCCTGCATTGGCAGGCTGGTTCTTAATCACTAGCGCCACCTGGGAAGCCCATTCTCCTGTATAACAACATTTTAATATTGTTAGTAGAATAACTTCTGCATGTTAAGTACTTCTGTATATTAAAA
>NW_011390083.1:0-584 GCF_000754665.1 Bison bison bison
CCTGGGTCGGGAGGATCCCCTGGAGGAGGAAATGGAGACTCACTCCAGTGTTCTTGCCTGGAGGATCCCACGGACAGAGGAGCCTGGTGGGCTGCAGTCCATGGGTCACAAGAGTCGGACATGACTGGGCGACTGAACCACCAGCACCGCCCCGGTTTATGCCTAACGCCAGGGAGTCATGACGAATGGCGCCTCCCTCCGCCGCTATGGGGGCTGTAACAGCCGGGCGAGGCAGTGCCATCCCAGGTCTGGCTACAGGGCGTCAGGCCGAAGCCATTCCCAGCTCTGCTTCTGCCGTCTGTGCAGCCAGGACAAGTCAATGCGCCTCTCTGAACCTGAGCTTTCTACGGAAGAGAAGTGGCCTGAGTAGGTTTCAGCCTTGACAGGGAATCAGAATCTTTTGCAGAACATTAGAACCATTCTGAGGGCCCCAGCGCACCCGCAGAGGGGGCTCAGGAGGGGCTGCCCTTGCAGGAGGGGTTGCCGTTTGGACACAGGGGTGCTGCCGGTGTGTGCGGGCACCCAGGGGCGGTGGTCATTTCAGCAACCCAGCGTCCCTGGGTGCCCGAGATCGGAAGAGCACA
>NW_011390084.1:0-501 GCF_000754665.1 Bison bison bison
GAATATTGTGACCAGAGGTGTGCAGGAACCTAAATGCATCTTCCTTAGAAGCAATGGTTCGGTACTTACCAAATGAGTTCTAATGGTGACCTTATAGGAAATAACTCCTGGAAATTATGATACAAGAATACAGGCTGCGTAGAAACAGAGATCCATTTTCTTTGCAAAGGTTAAATGTTAACAAGGAGGGGCACTTCCTAAAATGCATCTGGAAGTTCATTAGGAAAATGATGTCCAATCAGCTCAGGGCCATCGGAGGAGGAGGGGTGATCAATAGTCTAACATTCCATCTTTAAATTGAGCTCTTTGCCACACTCCAGATTTTCCAGTCATAGCACAAAGTTGCATGACATTGAAAACACATGTGTTACCTAACTGCATGGGGAGGACTAGCCTTTTAGGGGATAGTTGAGAAGTCGTGAGGCTTGGAGAGTCTGCTGCTGCCCTGCTGACAGCTTGACCCAAGGGAGAGACTCAGAGCATCACTCCAATCAGCTCTTC
>NW_011390085.1:0-506 GCF_000754665.1 Bison bison bison
CCTGGGCCTTTTCTGGCCCTGCTCCTCCACCATCTTCTCTTCAGCTCCTGGGAGGACCCCTATTGCTGCTGCTCATCTGCTCAACCTCCACCTCCTCCATGATGTCTTCTGCAGGCAGCTGGAACCCCCGCTTGATTCCCACAGCATCTCCATCCACCAGGGGCTCACTGTCGCCCACCAACTCCAACCTGAAGAGGGTGGCTTCTTTGCCTGGCATTACAACTAGTAGCTCCAAGGTCCCAGCCACGCAAAGCATCAGGACGGCAGGCCACGGGCCCCAGCACCCTGAGCACCAGGGCTTACAACTAAGAAGGTCCGGGGTCCCAGGACGCTGCCGTACTCCTCTGAACGCCTCTCACGCTCATCTTGGCCCTGGTCGCAACCTCAGGCTGGGGCAGATACGAAGGGATGGGTCATAATAGCACAACAAGTGGTGCACAAATGCGGCTCAGGCTGCAGTAATCCTGTGGGACCCACTAGCTCTTTGGGGGCAGGGAGTGAGGGGG
>NW_011390086.1:0-661 GCF_000754665.1 Bison bison bison
ACCCTTTAAAAAATAATAATAATAAATACAGAAAAATACAGCATGTTAAAGGTATTCAGGGAGCAAAGTTATTTTGCTCATGCAAAGTGACTCATTAATATATTTATACATGATATTCAACATATGCTATAAATGGTAGATTTCATACTGAACTATATTTAGTCCATATTTGTGGGCTTATTATATTGGAAGATTGCTGTGAATTTCAGTGTTTTTTTTTTTAATATTTCAATACTGTCAGTCATAGCAGTAATTTTCCAAAGTATGTTTGAAATGTTAGCCTAGTGTTTGAGTTTTAGGGTTTTAGTTATATTTCTACATTATTCTCACTGAAAAGTTTTTTTTTTTTTTTACACAGGTGCAAAAGAAATGCTTCATACGACTTTTACTTTGTAGAAATACCATTAAAGCAACTGCCTTTTGTCAATTATATTTTTAATTTAGTTTTTCATATGAATCCATTTTCTATGCCTAATGGTAGCTTTTTAGCAGATAATTTGTATTTGAGAGCCTGCTGGTCTTTGATCATGTACTGGACATATTGAAATGACAATTATTTTTAAAATTCTATCATCATCGACATTGTGGTTTCTCTAAACTATGCTCATGCTTTTTAATGATTTTCCAGTCATATTGAATATGAATATATTCGGACCCATCG
>NW_011390087.1:0-698 GCF_000754665.1 Bison bison bison
TGGTGATGGACAGGGAGGCCTGGTGTGCTGCAGTCCATGGGGTCGCAAAGAGTCAGACACGACTGAGAGACTGAACTGATCCAATTCTCTGCCACAGAGATATTCTCTTATCCTGTATTAACTTTGTAATTTTAACTTTACATTTTGAAACAATTATAGATTTACAGGAAGTTTTAAGGACAGTACAGAGAATTCTTCTGTTTTCTTCATAGTTTTCCCCAATGTGATATCAAAATTAGAAAACTGGCACCAGTACAATGTTTATGTGTCGTTCTATCCATTTTCTCTCACTATTGCAACCAAGATTTGAAACTATTCTGTCACCACAAAGATCTCCTTTGTATTTTCTTTCTAGTCACACACGCACTCCCCCTCACCATCCCTTACTCCCTATTCTCCATTTCTATTGTTTTTTTTTTATTTCAAGAATGTTATATAAATTGAATCACACAGTATGTGAGGGTTTTTTTAAGATTGGCTCCCCGCCCTCCACTCAGCATAATGCTCTTGAGACCCACTCAAGTTGTTGTGTGTATTAATAATAGTTCATTCCTTTTATAGCCAAGTAGTATTCCATGGTACGGATGTATCATGGCTTGTTTAACCATTCATGTATTTTTTTATCTTTAATAATGCCTCTGTCTTAAAACCTATTTTGTATTATAAATTAATTTGGCTATTAATTTCCTTTTGGTTAG
>NW_011390088.1:0-491 GCF_000754665.1 Bison bison bison
CCTGAAGAGTACATGGGGTTTGCCAGGGGAAGAAAGAACCTTTCAGGTGGAAGGTACAGCTGGACAAAACCCTAAAATGCAATACATCTTTGCATATTCAAGGAACTGAAAAGAGACAAGTGTGGCTGGGACAGAGGATAAGTGGTAACAAGTGGGTAAGTTGACAGTAGTGTCACCATGTGTGGAGATGTTGAGCTAATGTATATTTTCTGTATCTAACGTATGAGTGTCAATTTGTATTTATTTAAAAAGAAACCTCACTTGGCTTTGGAGAAAAGAGAATCCTCCTACACTGTTGGTGGGATTGTAAATAGGTGCAGCCACTATGGAAAACACTCTGGAGGTTCCTTAAAAAAGTAAATATAGCAATGACCATATGATCCAGCAATCCCACTCCTGGTCATATATCTGGAAAAGATGAAAACTCTAATTTGAAAAGATACATGCACCCCAATGTTCATAGCAGCACTATCTACAATAGCCAAGACATG
>NW_011390088.1:591-1528 GCF_000754665.1 Bison bison bison
CTTTTCACTTTCATGCATTGGAGAAGGAAATGGCAACCCACTCCAGTGTTCTTGCCTGGAGAATCCCAGGGACGGGGGAGCCTGGTGGGCTGCCGTCTTTGGGGTCGCACAGAGTTAGACATGACTGAAGCGACTTAGCAGCCACAGCCGTAGCAGCAACATCCTATTTTAGATTCTCCAAATTAATACAAAGGAACAGTGAAGTCTCAATTCTGTTTTCCATTATCTAGCCAATTAACAAACCAATTATAATACAGGGGCTCAGAAACTTTTTTCCTTCTTTGTCAATATTCACCAAGCCAAAACTTGGTTGAAGAAAATTAAAGTTAAACTTTACTTAACAACTGCTATAAAAATGTAAATGAGATAAATAAAAAAGTAAGAAGAGGATTTTTTCCCTATCAAGCCTTTTGTATTCAATTTATCAGTATCATGGAGACATTATCCCAAGGTCTGTTACTTCAGTTAATCTGTAAAAATGTAGATGTGTTTTTATTACCATGAAAGCCGACCTTATTCCTGCTCCACGCAGTTATTCACATGCCATGTTGCTCCTGCAAATAGCATGATATGCCTTTGAAACATAGAGTGATGACAGGGAATTTTCTGTAGCAATAATTTTGAAGATAAATTAGACAAAGGCTTTTTGCCCAAATATGAGCATTTAACTCATGTGAGGTAACTAAAATATGTTTTATGCCTAAGTACTTGATTTAAATCTTAACTGAAATCATTGTGACAGTGTGCATATACAGATGTCCAAAATATTCAAACTCTATGTCATACCAGGATATTTTTCAATGTGTCCTGCATATTTGACCCATTTTGCATTATTGATCAGAGTCTTTTCATTCAGCAGATTTTTATTGAACAGTTAGTATATTACACATACTGTGCTAAGCATTTTCTGTCGATTATTTCGTTCAATATAAGAGTG
>NW_011390088.1:1628-9196 GCF_000754665.1 Bison bison bison
ATGATTGTACTAAGTGAAGTAAGGCAGACAGAGAAAGAAAAATACCATGTGATATCACTAATATGTGAAATCTAAAAAGGTGATATAAATGAGCTCACAATATGTGACCTTTTGTGTATAGCTTGTTTCACTTAGTGTTGTGTTTGCAAGATTCATCCATGTTGTAGTATATATCAATACTTCTTTCCTTTTTATGGCCAAATTTGTCTCATTGTGTGAATGTACCACATATTATCTATCTACTCACTAGTTGATGGATACTGGATGTTTAATTTTTATTTTACTGATATATTAAAGTATAGTTGATTTACAATGTGTTAGTTTCAGGTGTACAGCAAAGTGATTCAGTTATATATATACACACACATATGTTCATTCTTTTTCAGATTATTTTCCCATATAGTTTATTACAGAATATTGAGTAGAGTTTTCTGTGTTATACAGAAACTGGGTTTTTTTCTGCTTTGGGCTATTATGAATAATGCTGCTATCAACATTCATGTACAAATGTTTGTTTGGATATATGTTTTGATTTCTTTTGGGTATATACCTGGGAGTGAAATTGCTTGCTTATATGATAATGCTATATTTAACTTTCTGAGGAACAGTCAAACTGTTTTTCATAGAACCAGCAATTTATGAAGATTAAAACTTCTCCATGTCCTTACCAACACTGCTTATTTTCTGTTTGTTTCTGTTTTAATTATAGAATCTTAGTGAGTGTGAAGTGGTATTTCACTGCGTTTTTTATTTAAATTTTCCTAATGATGCTGGTAATCTTTTGTGTGTTTATTGACCAGTCATTTGCATATCTTCTGTAGAGAACTGTCTGTCTGAATCTGCCCACTTTTTAACTTAGTTGTTTATAATAGCAGTAAGAGTTCTTTTTATATTCTAGATATTAATCTCTTGTAAATGTTTTCTCTCATCAATTGAGGTGATCATGTGTCTTTTTCCTTCATTTCTATAAATATGTATTACATCAGTTGAATTTTATATGTTGAACCACCCTTATGTTTCTGGTATATGTTCCACTGGGCATGGTATATAATCCTTTTAAAATATTGTAGGATTCAGTTTGCTAGTATTTTCTTGAGGATTTTGTGACAATATTCCTAAGGGATATTGGTCTTTAGTTTTCTTTTCTTGTGATGTCTTTGTATAGTTTTGATATCAGGATAATACTCATAAAATGAGATTAGAAGTAATTCCTCCTCTTCTGTTTTTTGGAAGAGTTTGGGAAGGATCAATGTTAATTGGTCTTTAAACATTTGGTTGAATTTATTAGTGAGGTCATTTGGTCCAAGATTTTTCTTTCTTGGAAGTTGTTTGCTTACTGATTCAATCCCTTTGCTTGTTATAGATCTATTCAGATTTTATATTTCTTACTGAGTCAGATTTGGTAGTTTGTGTGTTTAAGAATTTGTCCATCTACTTTAGGTTATCTAATTTGTTGGTACGTAGCTGTTCATAGTGTTGTCTTACAATCCTTTTTATTTCTGCAAGGTTCCAGTGAAGTCCCTACTGTTCTTCCTGATTTTAGTAATTTGAGTCTAGTCTCTTTTGTCCTTGGTCAGTCTAGCTAATGCTTGTCAATTTTGTTCATCTTTTGAAGGAACCGAGTTTTGGTTTCAGTGATTCTTTTCATTATTTTTTCTAGTCTCTATTTTATTTATTTCCACTCTAATCTCTATTATTTCCTTTTTCTACTAGTTTTGTGTTTAGTTTGCTCTTTTTCTGATTCCTTAAGGTATAGACTTAGGTCACTGATTTGAGTTTTAAACAGGTATCTTACAAGGATGGAAGGGGGGTGCAAAGCAACCATGTATCCAGGTGATATCTGATTAGTTCCAGAACACAGATATATAATCACTGTGAAAAAGTATTGAAAGCATTTGTCACTCAGTCATGTCCGACTCTTTGTGACCCTATGAACTGTAGCCTGCCAGGCTCCTCTGTTCAGGAAATTCTCCAGGCAAGAATCGTGGAGTGGGTTGCCATTCCCTTCTCCAGGGATCTTCCCAACCCAGGGATTGAACCCAAGTCTCCTGTATTGGCAGGTGGGTTCTTTACCATTGAGCCATTGGGGAAGTCTCATAATCAGTGTGTTTACCATTAAAGACTGCTGGGAGGAAGGAAAGAGGAGGAAAGGAAAAAGAGGAAAGGAGGAAGGGAATAAATGAACTCTCATCCTTAAAGTCAATTCCAAGGGATAAATCACACCAAGTTTTTAAATAATTTAAATAAATGTTTGACCTCCCAGCTCAACTATGAAAAATATGTTGAGGTTTGTTATTGGTGGTGTTACTTAAATATTTGTTACTCTCTCTGTGCCTGTGTGTGCACGCTATTAAAGCCTAATGAGTCAAAGATCACCAGAGACAAGCCTAGTCTGACATAATCTTATGTGCTGTCTCAGTGAAGTGATAGAAGTACACCCCGGAGAGACTGAATTGCTGCTGTCAATGAGAAGAAAGATGGAGGCATCTTTTGTAAGGTTTAGCTTCCTGTTAAAAGATTCAGTGAAGTCAGTTAAGTGGGGATCAGTTCTGAACTGGTTGGTGTTTCTGAGGTGGGATCAGGGAAAGCAGGGATTAACTAAAGGTTAGTGTTGTCATGACTCAGGGGCAGTTTAACAGTTGGGTATCCTCAGTGATAGATAGAAATAGTACAGTGTACCTGGGAGCATTATTGGTAAAGTGAAAGTGAAGGTCACTCAGTCGTCTCCAACTCTTTGCAACCCCATAGACTGTACAGTCCATGGAATTCTCCAGGCCACAATACTGGAGTGAGTAGCCTTTCCCTTCTCCAGGGGATCTTCCCAACCCAGGGATTGAACCCAGGTCTCCCACATTGCAGGTGGATTCTTTACCATCTGAGCCACAAGGGAAGCTCAAGAATGCTGGAGTGGGTAGCCTATCCCTTCTCTAGCGATCTTCCTGTCCCAGGAATCGAACTGGGGTCTCCTGCACTGCAGGCGGATTCTTTACCAGCTGAACTATCAGGGAAGCATTATTGGTTAAGAAAAGTAGTAAAAATTCAAATCAGGACAAGGAGTAGGGAGAGTGATTGCATAGCCTTGAGTGAACCAGCATTTCCTGTTAATTTTGCAACTGTTGTCTGTTTCTGTCCTCCCAGCATGATTAACAACAGAGTTGCTTTTTTTCTGTTTTAGCCTGAGGCGGTTTTTTTTTCAATCTCAGACAGATTTTCATTATTTTAATGTCTATATTCTAGTCATCTGGTGAATGTCATGTATAATCAAGAGCTTGTTTAGTTGTAAATGACATTAAGTCTTTAGAGGTACTCTTTGCTACAAAAGCATCATGATAAAGTAATTTCCTTTGGTTAAATTTCAATTATCTTTTAAAAATTGATTAGGAAGTATGTCTTTAGGACCTCCTCCTCTCTGTCTTGATTATTGACTCTTAGGGGATATAAAACAGGAGGGTTAATCAAGTACTGCCTCCAGCAGCAATGCCATAGTTTTTTAAATTTTTCATACTGCTAAAAGAGCTAGTTTCATACAAAGCTCAGTCATAAATAAATTGGCTCATGGTATCTGAAAACTCCTTGAGGGCCAAGATCTTGTTATGTTCACATTTGTACCCCCTCACAGCTTAACACAGGGCCTTGTATATGTGACTCTCAATAAATATTTGCTGGGTTGAATCCTATTTGAAAAAGAACTTTGAGAGCACTACATAAAATATTGAGTATATTATAAGATGAGAAAGAAATGTTGATCTTAACTGTACCTGGAAGTGTGTATGTCATTTTAATGCTTTCCCGAAGGCTAAGAATAATCAATCTCAAGAGACAAAACCATGTTCTTTTTTCCAAAAGGAAAGTGAGTTTCCACATTGATATAGTGAAGCAGTGTCCTATCCTTTACTGAATGCCTTCAAATCATCTTTGTCATGTTTTATTTTTCTACCAATCTATCTAAAATGCATTTAATATAGAAGTATCTACCGAAACATAGAATTATAGTAATGATGTTCATTCTTACTAGTTAGCATATTAACCATTATAATTACAGTAACTACATGCAACCTGTAACTTAGTGATTCTTTTAGAAACAAAATTCTCCCTGAGCACAATGAAGTCTATTGGTAATAATGGCAACCTTTGTAATTTTTTCTCTTAACAGTCCATATCTGTGCTCTGCAGAACATTGGATAATAGTTTGTTTTATTTCATTTTTTTGAAAAATCCATTTTTCTTCAAACCTGCTTGTTTGAAAAAGTGGGAAAAGGCTTGCTTTGTTTCATATTGAGCCTATATTTACAGTTTGAACAGTGCATTTATATTATGATTTCACTTGTAATGTATGTATGTATATATGTGTGTGTCCAGTAAGGGGAGACTATACAAAGAGCTATGAGAGTTAAGATGATCCAGACATCTCTTTGATCTTGGGAACACTGGGCATAATTTCAGAGAGGCTGAATGTGAGCTGGATATTGAGGAAGGGAATGTTCTTTTAATGGACAGCAAGGCTTTTCTAAGGAAGGGGATGATATGAGTACTGGATGTGGTTGAGAAAACCCTCCGAGAATTTCAGGTTTTCCAGTTTGGTGTGGACTGTTTTTTAAGGTTAATTTGGATCAGGTGATTTTGATTTGGATTCCCTTCAAACTTGACTCTGAGACAAAGATTTGGGTGCCTGCAGGTTGTTTATTTGGGAATTACTTTCAAGAAGTATAAATGAGGAAGTGAGACAGTAAAGGGAGAAAAGCACCAACACAGGGTTCATTGATGAGCGAGTTACCTCTGTGGGCACCTGGGGCCCAGTCCCTTTAGGGAGCCCCCTAGTAAACCATGTGGGACACATTATTCCACTGGAAGAGGGGGAACTTGGGTCATTTATCTTTGAAGTCTCATTCTGCATTGGTTGAGGATTAAGGAGTAAGGTAACTACGTCGACCCTTGTCTGGGTTGCTACTGTAGGCAGCAAGTCGAACTCCCTAGTTGTTGGGGAAATGCCTCAGAGAGAGGAGAAACACAGGAGCTTGAGATGAAAATTTGACAGCAGGTTGGGAATTGTGTCTATCTATAGCTTCAGTTATACTCATGATAGCTGAGAGGGTATGGGAAAGGGCATCAACAGAGTCTACTTCAAAGACCTTGAATGCTAAGGTAAGGCTTCCTTTTCTTTTTTTGACCACACTGTGTGACATGTGGAATCTAAGTTCCCCAACCAGGGATTGAAGCTGTGCCCTTTGCATTGAAAGTGCAACGTCTTAACCCCTGGGTTGCTGGGGAAGTCCCAGGGTGAGGCTTTTTCAACAGATGATGGAACTCTTGAGATTAGCTGAGAAATAAGAAGACAAGTGTATCAGGAAGACACAGTGAATTGCTTGGAGAATAAACACTGCAGGGAAAAGCAACCAGATATGGGGATATGATTTATGCAGTAATAGTTAATCAGACTTTGAATTACACATGGTGTAGGTAGAATGAGAATGAGTCAGTGGGAATGAAGAGAAGAAATATTCTGGGTAGCTGATTCATGTTGAGGTTTGAAAGAAAACAACAAAATTCTGTAAAACAATTATCCTTCAATAAAAAAATCAATTTAAAAAATAAATAAAAATAAAGTGAAGTGAAAGTTAAAAAAAATATTCTGGGTAAAGTTTGGAGAAAAGATGTCAAATGATCATTCCTGGGGTTATAAGAGAGAGAGCTGAGAAGGAATACAAACTTAGAAACTTTCTGTGAGGAGTAGAGGACTTTTTTGAGCCTAAATCATTTCGAGATTCATAGAAAGCCAAAGAATGTGCACTAGAAGTGTGGAGGGAATGCAGAGAAATGACAAAATTAATTTTTGTCCAGTCAATTCAGAATCTTAGGAACATTAAGAAATCTCTGATTCCATCCAGTCTCATTTCCACCTGTGGGACAGGTTCTCATTTGAGCCATAGCTCTCAGTTTCACTATCCACTAGAATTATCTAACAAAGCTTGTAAAAATCATGTCCAGGCCTCTTCCCAGGCCAGTTAGACTCCAGGAGTGACACTCAGGCTTTAGTGGTTTTTACAGCTCCCCAGATTACTCCACAAGGGAGAACCACTGGGTTATTGTCATCAAGTATTTAATAAATTCTATTTTAATCCTCAACATCAAGTCATCAGTTCTAATTCTAATTTTCTCTTATAAATGGGTTCCTTTTTTTTTTTTTGGAAAGCCTTAAATTTCTTATTCAACCACTGTGGTAACTGTACCCTGCTACCTTGATGACATTACTAGCATCCAAATCCTCTATTTTTTTTTTTTTTTTTTTTGCCAAACTTCTCCAGCCTTGAATAATATCTGAACTTTAGTCCTAAGGGTAAAGCTTTGTTGGCAGGCTTTCCTAATGCCGATAGATAGCCTGCCAGCTTGAATGTGTTCATCACAGTCCCATGTACTGTCCCAATCTCTAATATAGGTAAAATTCCTCCAGAATTCACAGCTAAACTTTGTTTCTCCTGATTTTTAAAATCATGTACTTTTTTTCTGTCATGTTATAAGAATCCATTATGTTTTCCTTTTCTGTATGGGCTGAGTGAAACTTTAGATTTTGGGGAATGTAAAATTTAAATTTTACACCTAAATTTAGTGAGTATAGTATACTCGCTACCAAGAAGTTGAAGCCAGTTGATCAGGCCCACCACCTCTTCTAGCCTGCTCCTGCCGTGTTCAATATCAGAAGGTATTGAACCCCAATGTCTTGGCCTTCCACAATGTCATTATTCAACACATGTATCTACTTATCTTGTATCTGTATCAACCCTACCTGTTCCCTCTAGTGTCTATTTATGAGATGTTTCTGTCTTTCTCCAATCTAATCCAAACCCTTGTGCTATGGATTTTATATTTTCCTTCTTCCTTAGTGATCTTACTTTATTTAATTCCCTTCTTCCTCCAGTTACTTAGATCTCTAAAAGACTATTTTTGTCTTCTAAAACAACAAACAAATGGAAAGCAATCAAACAAGTCATCTCTTTTGGGTCCTAAGTTTTCCTCTTGTCAATCTTAGCCTTTCTCCTTCCCTTCACTGCCAAAAATAGTTTAAAAAGTAGTCTACACTATGTACATTTACTTAATGGTCTGACCTATGACAGCTCTTCTTTACTGAAACTGCTTTGCAGAGGTTCCCAGTGACCTCCCAGTTGCTAAAACTAAATGTTTCTCTATCTGATGTCCTTCTGACAGAAGTTAATAGTTTCACTTTCTCTCCCTTTGAAGCCTATTCCACCACATGGAGTGACATCATTTTCTTGCCTCTCTAGCCACTCTATATCAGCCTCTTTTACAGGCTTAGCTCTACTCTGGCCTTAAACATTCTTTTTTTTACTACAATCCCAATCTTCATACTCTTCTAGACTTTATATATTTTCCATGAGTTAATTCTTGCATTAACTCATGTTAATGTTCTTGTAAACGAGGCAGAGTGCCAAAGAATTGATGACTTTGAACTGTGGTGCTGGAGAAGACTCCTGAAAGTCCCTTGGACTGCAAGGAGATCAAACCAGTCAGTCTTAAGGGAAATCAACCTTGAATACTCATTGGAAGGACTGATG
>NW_011390088.1:9422-11797 GCF_000754665.1 Bison bison bison
CAGTTTCCAGGATCTTTATATCCCACACAAATATCTCGTCCAAATTCCAGGTCTGTGTTTTCAACCTCCTTTTGCATGTACCACAAACACTTCAAATTCATCCTGTTAGTTCTCAAGCTTTTGCCCCTGGCTACTACATCTACCACTCTGTTGAACAGGCTTGGGAAAAAATCTCTAATGCTCTCCTAGTTGAAAAGTCTAATTGACATTCTCTCCTTAAAACATCATTTTGACTTCCAGGGTTCTGTAGTCTCCTGTGGCATATACTTCTCTCTCAACATTTCTTCTCTCTCTTTTTTAAAAAAGTATTTATTTTATTTATTTGCTACTCTGCGTCTTAGCTGTGCCATGTAGGATATCCCATCTTCATTGCAGCACGTGGGATCTTTAGTTGCAGCATGAAAACTCTTAATTGCATCATGTGGGATCTAGTTCCCTAAGCAGGGATCGAACCCAGCCCCCGCCCCCCCCGACATTGGGAGCATGGAGTCTTAGCCACTGGACCCCAGGTAAGTCCCTCTTCTCTCTTTTTTACACACTTCTCTCTTTCCAACTTGCTTTGTAAAGATCTTGGTATTACTCCAGATTCTGATGTGGTATAGTTAACAGTTAAGTAGCATCCTCATGCCTGGTATGATGGAGAAAGGCTATGTGTAATGGAAAGAACGAGATGGTTGGATGGCATCACTGACTCAATGAACATGAGTTTGGGCAGGCTCTGGACAATGGTGAAGGGCAGTTAAAACTGACGTGCTGCAGTCCATGAGGTCACAAAGAGTCAGACATGACTGTGTGACTGAGCTGAATGGAAAGAAAGTTAACTTCCAAAATATTAATTAAGGAAGTGGTAAGAGAATGATGCTAGCATGACCCATGATGAAGAGATGCAAAGTTCTCTGTTCAGGTTCAGTACAAGTGAGAACATTCTTTTGAATCGAATGTAATGACTTTTAAGTCACTATTTCCAATCTTGAAGTTTTTCTGAATCACACTAACTCACAGCTATTTAAAGAAGACTAAAGACAAGAATGAAATATATTATAATTTACTGTTTATTTGTGAGTTACTTGAAGACAGAACTCGTTCTTTCATCTCTGAATTGCTAACATCGAATGCACTACCTGATCATTTAAATACAAACAAACAAAATTTTGAAAACAAAGGAATGACTCAAAAGCCCTTAGTGCCCAGCTAATGAGATGTTTGTACTTTTCAATCTATATAGCCTTCAGAAGTTCAGTAGCAAGAGGAGAAAAATAGGGTGGTGGGTACATGCGCTGGTTGATCATTTGCAAGGTAGGCCCAATGGAAGGTGATGAAGTAAAACCAAAAGGGATCTTTTTAAAGAAGATGGATTGGATTCCAACGATAGATAAAAATATACATCTTGTAGAAACACGTATGGGATAGGTCGTAAGATAGCAGGCTGTGATCAGAAGGGAAACTTCAGAGTTTCTAATCTTGAGTGAGGAGAGTGACTATTCCAGAGTCAGTTAAAGCTGTGAGGAGACGAGGTAGGGCAAAGGTCTGTGATACGAAGTGGTAGGAAACAGGGGCCATAGGGATAGGGAAGAACACTGTGATCCAAATGCCAAAGAAAGTGAGAGAAGTTTCTATCCCTGAGAGGTAGTATGGCCCAGTGATTAGAAGTGCAGACTGTGGATTCAGAACTGAAGTTTAATGCAAACTTCTATCATTTACCAGCTATATGACCCTCAGTAAGTGACCTTGGGCAAAGTTTTTGACCTAGCCAAGTCTAAGTATCATCATCTGTAAAACAGAGATAATAGTATCTGTCTAATAAGGTTGTTATCTGGATTAAATGAGATAATGCAAGCAAGGTGCTTAACATATGGTGGCTAACATAGATTAAGCTTTCAGTAATTGTTATCTAAAACACATAGACAGGACTTGCCTCGTGGTCCAGTGGTTAAGACTTCATGCCCCCAATGCAGGAGGCTCGAGTTAGATCCCTGATCAGGGAACTAGATCCCACATGCCACAACTGAGACCTGGCACAGCCAAATACATACAGAAACAAACAAACAAAAAAACTCCAAAACATAGACATTGGCTTTGAGAACAGGGCCATAATGATATGAGAATTGGCTTGATTTTCAAACATTGAAAAGTGAGAGTAGATACTGAAATTCTTTCTAGTCACCAAGTCCAAATAATAAATTCTTTACAGGGAGTTGAAAAACAAGATCTCTCAATGTGATCATGGAACACTTTCTAGTAATCTTTGGAGAGAAACTTAATTTAGCCTGGGTTCCACAGAAAATCAATCTTGCCGAAGCGAGCACAAGCAAATCAAATATTTATTGTGAATACTTTATAGAGGCATGCACTCGCAAGAATCAAGAGCAAGAGAA
>NW_011390088.1:11983-14639 GCF_000754665.1 Bison bison bison
TGTCTGGGAAATCCCATGGACAGAGGAGCCTGGCAGGCTACAGTCCATGGGGTCGCAAAAGAGTCAGACATGACTGAGCAAGCATGATGTACAACAGACAGGCACACATACACACACACACACACATACACACACACAATTAAAGAACACATGTATGCCTGTTTCACTAGAGACAGAGCACTCAGGAGTTCTGGGACTGCCACAGTCCATGTTGTAAACATCTGCTTTTGTGACTTACACCATGGAGACTCCAGGGAAATATCTCTTGATATCTCTTGCCTTATGTTATCTGATGCCAATTACAAGTCAACCCACTGCCATTGTTGGAAGTGGAGTTGTGCTCTGCTTCAGATTGCAGGGAAGATTTGAGTGGCAGAAGCACTTAGGTAAGAGAAAAAACAAAACAGTTCACTTACTGTGAATTCTTGCATTCCCTCATTAGGAAGTGGCCTGGTGAATATTTTTTTTAACTTCACCTCTATGTTTCTACAAATGCCCCCATTATCCTTCTAAGACCTCAAGGAAACTTAAAGGAAACTTTTTTATATAAGGAAAACATTATATGCTTCAGACCTTTCTTGTCTCTTATCTTCTCCAGTAGCTCATACTTTAGAGAAGAGATGTGTTTCTGTTTACATGAGGTGAGTGACAGGAGCAGGTGTCTCCTCAGTTCAACATCCCCACCAGTGAGAACCTCACTGCGCATGCGTGCTCAGTCATTCTGTCATGTCCAACTCTTTTTGCAACCCCATGAAGTGTGGCCTGAAAGGATCCTCTATCCATGAAATTTCCCAGCAAGAATACTGGAGTGGGTTGCCATTTCCTTCTTCAAGGGATCTTCCCGACCCAGGAATCCAACCCATGTCTCCTGCATTGCAGGCAGATCCTTTACCACTGTGCCACCTGGCTTCTTATCTTAGAAGAAAACTTATCTCACTAAAGAAGTGCTAATGTTTTTGCCCTCTGAAGACAAGGCAAATGTCTTAGAAGGAAAGTATTTTCTTCCTGTTACTATGACTCTGTTCCTAGCAGAATAATAATAGTGATAAAATAGTACTTAACAGCATTTGATCCTTCTAGAACTTAATTTATATAATAGGATCCACATCTCCTGTCTCCTGCTGTCTCACATTAGCTGTGAATGGCTCCATCACACTTACCCTGAATGGGTGGTGTCAGCCTCAAATGAATTCTTTCAGATTCCACCTCCCTAGATTGATTGAGCCTGGTGGTCTGCACTCCATGGGGTCGCAAAGAGTTGGACACAACTGAGCGACTAAGTCAGCACAGCACAGGTTGATTGAGAAAGGAGTGTGGAGGGAGATGTGAGGGGTGCAGGCTGAGAGGTCGTTCAGTTCATTGTGCATGTGAGGAAGTGAGACATGGTTGTGATTTTCTAACATCTGATATATTTCTAAATGACCTTTGCCCAGAATTTCTATAAATTCCTAACAGTAGAGTCTCTGTCCCTCATGTTCCGCAGTGTTATCCCTGGCACCCAGAACAATACATGGTATGTGGGAAATGATAAAGACTGCTTAAATGAATCAGTAAATTAATGAATAAAAGTGATTATAATTCTGTTGGATTAATAGTATAGAAATAGAGCCAAATGTATAGGTATAATGAGTTGCGTTGTGATCATGTGAATTCCCCCTCAAAGGCTCAATGACTCAGTGGAGGTAATTTAGAGAAAATTTTAAACTATAACCATTAATATCTATAGTCCTTTTTATGTCAAAGAAATTCTTCTTAGGAAACAGAAAATAAAGTGGTACCAACATAATAGCCATATATTTTTTTCTTTTACAGTTTTCACATTTTATGTTACCATATTTTTTGTTCATTTCTTCATCGTATGCACTTATTTTAATAACATTTATCAATTATGTAAACATCTTGATATAAAATAAATATAAATTTCCACAATGAATATTTTCATTTCTGTACTAGAACAGAGACCAAAACAGCATGATAGAATATATTTTATCAAGAACATCCTAGAAAATATCCATCCTTCTGTTGTTTTTTTTGTTCAAAGCAGGTACTATATCCAAATTAAATAACTGTAGATTGTTTCCATTTGTGTAAAAATAGATTTTAGATATGTGAAAACTATTCATACTTAACTACAAATGGATAAATTATTAAGAATTTCTTTATGTTCATAATTTTCAAGTTAATTTATCCATTAATCCCCTTGTTCAAATAAAATCTTATAAGGGAACCCAATATATAAGACTAGTAGAAGGCATGCCACTCTGGTTGAAATAGGGATGCAGCCCTGACAACTGCTCATTACCTCTACCACTGAGGCAGTTGAGCTTGGAGGTGAATTCCAAATTCCCTAGGACTTCACTCAAAACAGTTTAGCCACATTTCTCATGGTTTCATTTTCTGTACTCTTCCAGGGTGCTGACAAAGCAGTCAAATTGTTGAAAAGTAACTGCACTACTTTGTGACTGATCATTCAGTAGCAAGTCATTTCTTGAGGAAACAATCTATATAATTTAATCTTAGCAACAGAATCTAAGTCATATGATTTCAAAACACTAATATCACTTCAACTCTTTTTATGAGAATAATTCTTACTGTTTAACAAACATGTTCATCTATCCTGTAGTATTGTGATAATGAGATTTCTTGAAAATGAAAA
>NW_011390088.1:14739-15472 GCF_000754665.1 Bison bison bison
AAATTCTAAGTGCCTTAAGCCTGCAAAGAATACATATTATTCAGGTTCAGGAATTTATTCTGTCTGCCACAGACCCTCACTGTCTCTTGCCATATAGTTAGACTAAATTATCAACTTTTATCCGTGTCTTCCAACTCTTTCCTCTACCAAACCATCCTACACTCATTACTTGAACACTCTTGAAAAACCCTTCTAATTGTATCATTTTCCTGCTGTAAACACCTGTAATGGCTACTTTTTTCCCATCAGAGTTTTAAAACTCTCAGAAATAAGTGGAAAATTCAGTCACCAACAAATGCTGACACATGACCAAACACATCACGCAAGAATGTCAAAGATGCCTGATCTCTATGTCTGTGAATCTGTTTCTATTTTGTAAATAAGCTCATTTGTATCACTTTTTTTAGATTCCACATGAGTTATATCATATGATATTTGTCTTTCTCGGTCTGACTTCCTCCACTTAGTATTAATATGATAATCTCTATGTTCATCCATGTTGTTGCAAATGACATTGTTTTGTTCTTTTTTAAGACTGTGTAATAGTCCATTGTGTATGTGTACATTTTCTTTATCTGTTCATCTGTTGATGGCCTTTTAGGTTGTTTCCATGTCTTGGCTATTATAGATAGTGCTGCAGTGAATATTGGGGTGCTTGTTTCTTTTTGAATTAGAGTTTTCTCCATGTATATATGCCCAGGAGTGGGATTGCTGGATCATATGGTAGTTATAT
>NW_011390088.1:15834-16255 GCF_000754665.1 Bison bison bison
TTTTTATTTTTGAAGGAACCTTCATACTATTTACCATAGTGGCTGCAGCAGTTTACACTTCCACTCAGTGTAGGAGTACCCTTCACTTTCTTAATGTCATGCTGGTCTGTATGCTTCACTTATGTCCCAGAAATGTCTTGCTGTAGCTCTTGATCCCACATTATTTAGGCAAAGCAAATTTTAGCTGGTTTACACCTGGAAGTCTTTTCTCCCTGTTAGCCATAAAGTAGATCTGTTGCTTCCCACCCCCATGTTCTTTTTAATGTGGTGACCATATGACTCAGTTTGATGAATTAGTCCCAGTTATGCCTGTTCTCCTGGCAAAATTATTAAAACTGCCTTCTTTATGGAGCTTCAGGGAATCAGAAGGTACTAGGGGTACTAGGGCAGTAGCAGAGAGTAAGACAGTATGGAAGACATA
>NW_011390088.1:16355-17522 GCF_000754665.1 Bison bison bison
ATTCCAGCAGTATTTTTGGTAAATATAGGCAAACTGATTCTAAAGTTTCTATGGGAGTGAAAATAAACTAAAATAGATGAAATATTTTGAAAAAGAATAATAAAATGGGAGGAATCATTTTAATAGATATTAAAACTTACTGTATAACCAGGATAATCAGAAAAGGAGAGATACACACATAGAACAATAGAATATAGAGTCCAGAAAAAGACAAATGTAGCTATTTAGTTTTTATAAAGGTGTAAAAGAATCCAGTGGAGAAAGGATAGTCTTCTCAGCAAATGTTTTTAGAATAATGATCATTCAAATGCAAAAACAGACCAACACAAAGAACTTTTAACCTGCTTCACACTTTATACAAGGCTTACTTCAAAATGGATCATAGATTTAAATATATACCTAAAATTATAAAACTTTTAAAAGGAAACATAGAACATCTTCATGACATGAATTTAGGTGAAAAGTTCTTAGATATGATACCAAAGATAGAATCTATTACAACAAATTGATAAATCAAAGTTTATCAAAATTAAAATGTTATGCTCTGTGAAAAATACTTTTAAGAGGGAAAGAAAGTTACCGACTATGAGAGCACATTTTCAAATCATTTATCTAGGATATATGTATACAAGGATATGTATCTAGAGCACATAAAGAACTTTCAAAACTCAGCAATAAGAAAATGGAAAATTTTATTAAAAATGGGAGAGAACTCGAGCAGACAATTCACCAAAGAGGATGTAAGGATGGCTAATAAGTATATCATAGGATATAAGCATATAGTAAGATGTTCAATGTCATTAGTCATTAGGGAAGTGCAAGTTACAACCACCATGAGATACCACTCATGGTATCTCACCACAACCCTTAGAATGGCCAAAATAAAGAATAGTGACATTATCAAGTGCTGATGAGGATGCAAAGTAATGAGAATTCTCACATAATTCTGATGGGAATACAAAAAGGTATAGCTGCTCTGAAAAAGTGACTTGATACTTTTTAAAAAAGTTTGTTGTTCAGTTCCTCATCGTGTCTGACTCTTTGCGACCCCATGGACTGCAGCACCCCAGACTTCCCTGTCCTTCATCATTTCCCAGAGCTTCCTCAAACTCGTGTCCATTGAGTTGGTGATGCCACCCAACCATCTCATCCTCTGTCATCCCCTTC
>NW_011390088.1:17711-22995 GCF_000754665.1 Bison bison bison
GCATAGAAATTAAAACTTAAGTTCACACAGAACCTGTACACTACTGTTTAATGCAGCTTTATTCATAATTGCCAAA
The DNA here is from genome assembly GCF_000754665.1 of Bison bison bison. Taxonomy (NCBI): domain Eukaryota; kingdom Metazoa; phylum Chordata; class Mammalia; order Artiodactyla; family Bovidae; genus Bison; species Bison bison. Next base: position 17,788 of record NW_011390088.1, read on the forward strand.
CATTCAAAGAACCTAAATGTCTTTCAGTATGTGAATGGGTAAGCAAACTGTAGTGCAGTCGTTCAGTGGCTTACTACTGAGTAATAAAATAACCATCGATAAACACAAGTTGGATGGATCTCAAGGGAATTACACTGACTATAAAAAGTCAGTATCAACGTTACATACTTCATGATTCCATTTATATGACATTCCAAAACACAAAACTATAGTGGTGGAGAACAGGTCAGTTATTGACAAGGGGTTTTGGGGGCCAATGTAATTATAAAGGCACAGGGAGTTTATTAAGGTGCTCTCTATACTGCTTGCAATGTTATTAACACAAATTTATGTGTATATTTAAGTTCAGAGAACTTTTAACATGTTAAACTTTTTAGAAAAAAAGTCAGTTTTACTTTATGGTAACTTTTTAAATTGCAGAGAAAATTAAAAGTGTACCCTTCCTCTCTTAATGGGATCCTAGTTCTCCAACCAGGGATTAAACCCATGCCCCCTGCATTGGAAGGACAGAGTCTTAACCACTGGACCACCAAGGAAGTCCCCATCTTGGATGATAAATTATTTGGTCAACCTACTTGTCGACTCTTTCACAACAGTAATATTGACCCCTAATTGTATTCCTCATTTACAGATGAGAAAACTGAGGCCCGTAGTTATTTAGTTATTGGTGGTTGTGCTAAGCACTGAACCTATGAGTTCCAAATGCAAAGGTTGAGCTTTGTGTATAAGATTATACAGCCTTCATCAGATGGCTGTTCACCAGGTGAGCTGCCTCTATGCAGTCGGTCTGATTACATCAGGTCATCCTTTTTGCTGAAAGTTATCAACAAGTTCCAAGATAGGGTGGGCAGAGAGGACCTTTCTGGGGAGTTAATATTTCAGGCCTGAATGAAAGGAGGAAGTAAACCATGAAAATTTCAATGGTAATGTCCTTTACAAGTATAGGAAACATCAAGTGCAGCATTTGAAACAAGATCAGATCCATGTGTTCAACTAGTAGTAAGAAGGTCGTTGTGACTCAGGTAGAAGGTCGTTGTGACTCGGGTAGAGAGAGTGAAAAGGGGAATAGTAGGATAAACACTCAGAGAAGTAGACATTGCCCAAATCATGTAGAGTTTTACAAGTCATCGTGGAGACTGGATTTTAATGTAGGTATTGGGTTGGCCAAAAAGGTCATTCGAGTTTCTCTGTAACAGAGGTCAGTAAAACCTGAACAAACTTTTTGGCCAACCCAGTATACTGGAAAACCAATGAAGAGTTATAAATAAGGAAGTGATTCATCTGATTTATGTTTTTGAAATATTACTCTTCACTCTGGGGGAGCAAGCATGAGAGTGGAATGGAGGAGGATCAGTCAGGAGATTATAGCTGTATTCCAGGGTAGAAATGAGGGTTATTCCAGCTGGAGTGGTAACAGAGAGTGAGCAAGCAGTGAGATTCAGGACACAATGCCAGATAGGTGTCTAAGAGAGAGAGAGATGTTATGTAGGTTCTGGGGTAAGCACTGTAGAAGTTTTATCTCAGTGCAGTGGAATCAATGAGAAGTGGTCAGATGGAGGATGTATTTTTGAAGAAAGACACATAGCACATGATAATTGACTGGAGGAAGGGTCAAAGGAAAATGGAAGAATGAAAGTTGACTCCTAAGTTTGAAGACTGAGAAAATGGCTAAAATGAGTTACTTATATAATAAGATAGGAAATACCAAGGAAGCAATAGCTTAGGGAGGGAACTGAAAATCATGCTTCTTAATCCAAGTGAAAATGGCAAGCAATGGCAAATGGTTCCATGTATGAATCTGGTGTTTGGGAACGAAATCAGGGCAGGAGATGTAAATTCTGGAATTATCACCGCCTGGGTATTATGTAAAAGTCACAGGACTAGATGAGATCACGTAGGGATAGAGTGTACACAAAAAAGAGGGACAAACACTGTGCCCTAGGTCATTGTATTATTTAGACATTGGGAAAGGAAGGGTGCATTAGCGGATGAAATTGAGAAGGAGCAAGCTGATGAGGTAGGAGGAAAATCTGGAAACCCAAGTGAAGGAAAGATTTCAAGGAGGAGAGTATCATCAACTGTAAAGTGTTGCTGAGAGGTCAAGGAAAGTGGGGACAGAAAACCGATCATGGGGCTTGGTGTTAAGTAGGTTGGTTACTGGTGACCTTGATAAGAACCTTTTCAGAGTAGAGGGAATAAAAGTCTGAGAGTGGGAGGTAAGAATGTGGAGACTAACTCTTGCATGCTAGTTCTCTTTTTTAAGGAGTGGAGTAAGAGGGGCATGACTTCAAGTGGATGATTTTTAAATGGGTCCAAATGTAATCTAGTTCACGGTTGATAAGAGTGTCTGAATAATTACCATGTTTCAAGGACACATTGTTAGGGAGCTCTATTGTAATTAGAGTTTTTTTTTTAAATCAATAAAAGTTTTCTATCTTAAAATATAAATGTTGTATATTAAATGATGGAGCAGAACCAAGTTAATATTTAATTCAATATGAGGATAATCTTTGAGGTCAATTCCATACATTTAAATGAAGCAAAAGACTAACTCTGAAGATAGCTTAATAACTTTATATCTTCGAGAGGCATCTCTAAAATCACCATAGCTGATAAAGCTATCTTCGGAGCTGGTCATTTAATACATGGCCTTGACCTACTTTCCTCTTTAATTATTTAAGAGTTAGCTGTTCAGTCGAATCTTGTCCTTGCAATGTGAAGAAAAGGACTGTAATTTGTTGTACATTTTTTAGTCAAAATTACGGAGTTCATATAACAAAAGGATCCGTTACAAGTAAATGTAAAATAAATTATAGGATACTGAACTTGTTTTTAAAAACAATGGTTTTTCAGTATGAGGAATTTATATTAGCATTTGATTACCATTTGTTCCCATTTCTTTTTGACGTTAGACAAATTGACTTCCAAGTTATTTACTTGAGTAGTAATTTACATCTCGTAGATGCATAGGCAGTTTTAAAGACTGAGTTGTTTCTTTTTTTACTTTTCCTCAGTAAATAAAAAGTGGGTTTATGGGGGTGAACAGCAAGACTGTGTTACCTGTCCAAATATGGTAAATCTCCTGTATGATATTAGGTGTTATGATTTCCATATTTAAAAGCCTGATTACTTTCCTCTTCTACTCAAAATTATACACCTCTTAATTCACTGGTAGGTTATGACAAAAGCATTGCCCAAACTGCCACACTGGGTCTAGAGCAAGAGTCCCACTAGAACCACAAGCCTCCTCTTTCCCTCTGCCCAACACTGACTCTGACTCACAAATTAGCATAATGAGTGATGGATATTATTCGCAGTGAGAAACAGAGTTTTGCTAGAAGCCAGGAATAAAGGAACAGATTCAAACTTTTGCAAACCACCAGGAACACTGATGATAGAAACCACATAACAAACTTTAGAAAGTTGTTTCCAGTTTGGCTCTGAAGACAAAGCTAAGTAGATATGTGTTGTTTTTTTAAAAAAAGAATCATTAAAAAGCAAACAAACCCATACTTCTCTGGAGATCCAGTGGTTAAGACTTTTAAAATGGTCCATATCAAAAAAAAAAAAAGAAAAGAATCTTTAAAACTCAACCCAGGACAGGTGAACAATAGTTAATTTATGACCACCATGTCACAGACTCACAGATATTGTGAATATTCACATTTTAAACCACTCTTGTACATTTTCCTAAGTGGTTCCTTTTCTAAAACAAACACCCACAATCTCATCCCTGTGGGACATAATTTCTTGGTAAAACTCAAGGTCTTTATAAGCATACATTTATACAAAAGTTTTATAATATCAAAATTTCTTAGTAACATAGCAAGTATAATATTGAAATGAATAAATTAAAATCTAACAAATTATGTTTAATATTATAGTCTTTTTATTCTTGTGTTCATATTTAGATTTTTTTAAAATTTTTATTGGGGTATGATTACAGTGTTGTGTTTCTGCTGTACAGAAAAGTGAATCAGCTAAATGTATACATATATCCACTCTTCTTTAAATTTCCTTCCCATTTTGGACACCACAGAGCATCGAGTAGAGTTCCTTGTGCTGTCCTGAGTGTTATAGGATCCATAAGAGATGAACAATTGATATGAAATATATAGAATTTGGAAATAATTTAGAGAAAAGCAAAAATAATGATAAGAATGTGGTCTTGGGAAGTCAACAGTCTGAACAGAGAGTGAATGTTTTTTTCAAAAAAAAAAAAAAGACAGGGTTTTAATTAATTTTTGTTCTGCTTGTTTATAGAAAAGAAACAAGATTATAGTACCAACAGTTAGTGTTTAAAATAAGCAAGAAAATCAGCAAAGAGGGTATAAAAACAGAAAAAATAAGACAAAGAGATTAACGTAAATTAAGCACACAGGACACAGCCCAAGAGTCTCTATATCTTATGTGCTTGCAAGAGGTGGACCACCTATTTGATTCCGTGCTTCCCCTAAAGCAAATGTAAAAATGTTAACAGAGTAAATTACATCATCATCCAGAGAAAATTTTTAGAACAACCACACCTTTTCCTAGTACTAAGACCAGACAAAAAAGCTATTACCTTACACAATTATCAGCACCCTCAAAAACTGCCTTTCAATGATACAGCAATGTATTTCATAGGACTGCTTGTTGAAGATTTCCTTAATGAATGACTAGTGTAATATCAAAGAATATTCAAGAGAAGCATTTCTAGGAGATAGTAAGACAGTATGCCCAGGGGTGTCACATGGTCAGTCTGACATCATATAGAGTAAGACTTTAGTGCTGAGCTGTTGAATACAGTAGCCACTAGCTATATGAGGCTACTTAGATTTAAATTTAAATTCAGTCAGTTCAGTTCAGTTGCTCAGTCATGTCCAACTCTTTGCAACCCCATGAATCACAGCACGCCAGACCTCCCTGTCCATCACCAACTCCTAGAGTTCACTCAAACTCATGTCTATAGAGTCGGTGGTCCCCTTCTCCTCCTGCCCGCAATCCCTCCCAGCATCAGAGTCTTTTCCAATGAGTCAGCTGTTCACATGAGGTGGCCAAAGTATTGGACTTGCAGCTTTAGCATCAGTCCTTCCAATGAACACCCAGGACTGATCTCCTTTAGGATGGACCGGTTGGATCTCCTTGCAGTCCAAGGGACTCTCAAGAGTTTTCTCCAACACCACAGTTCAAAAGCATCAATTCATTGGCGCTCAGCTTTCTTCACAG
>NW_011390088.1:23923-24541 GCF_000754665.1 Bison bison bison
ATTGGAATGAAAACTGACCTTTTCCAGTCCTGTGGCCACTGCTGAGTTTTCCACATTTGCTGGCATACTGAGTGCAGCACTTTCACAGCATCATCTTTCAGGATTTGAAATAGCTCAACTGGAATTCCATCACCTCCACTAGCTTTGTTTGTAGTGATTCTTTCTAAGGCCCACTTGACTTCACATCCCAGGATGTCTGGCTCTAGGTGAGTGATCACACCAGTGTGATTATCTTGGTCGTGAAGATCTTTTTTTGTACAGTTCTTTTGTGTATTCTTGCCACCTCTTCTTAATATATTCTACTTCTGTTAGGTCCATACCATTTCTGTCCTTTATCGAGCCCATCTTTGCATGAAATGTTCCCTTGGTATCTCTAATTTTCTTGAGGAGATCTCTAGTCTTTCTCATTCTGTTGTTTTCCTCTGTTTCTTTGCACTGATCTCTGAGGAAGGCTTTCTTATCTCTCCTTGCTATTCTTTGGAACTCTGCGTTCAGATACAGAGTTATATCTTTCCTTTTCTCCTTTGCTTTTCACTTTTCTTCTTTTCACAGCTATTTGTAAGGCCTCCCCAGACAGCCATTTTGCTTTTTTGCATTTCTTTTCCATGGGGATGGTCT
>NW_011390088.1:25233-27311 GCF_000754665.1 Bison bison bison
GTGTTAGTTTCTACTGTACAGCAAAGTGAATTAGTTATATGTATACATATATCCCCTCTTTTTTGAATTTCCTTCCCATTTGGGTCACCACAGAGCACTGAGTAGAGAGGTCCCTGAGCTATACAGTAGGTTCTCATCAGTTATCTATTTTACACATCATATCAATAGTGCATGTATGTCAGTCCCAATCTCCTAATTCATCTTCCCCTCTTGGCCTCCATACGTTTGTTCTCTATGTCCATGTCTCTAGTTCTGCTTTGCAAATAAGATCATCTGTATCATTTTTCTAGATTCCACATATATTTGTTAATATATGATATTTGTTTTTACAGACAAGCTACTTGTGATAGTCATTGAGCAATTGTGAGTTTATGGTTATAGTATCACAGCCACTAGTACGGCACCAATATCACATTGTTAAGGCCAGAACAATAGCTTTAATAGGCAATGCAGAGGTCTTACTAATGTCCTCCCAAAACAGAAGGAGTGGTAGTGGGCTTAATGCTTAATTGAACCAGGCTGGAGAAAGGCAGTGTATAGTAATAAAAAGATGAAGGTAGGACAATAGGAAACACTTTAAAGAGTTGGGGATGATGCTCTATAGTTGTTCAGAGTTATGAGAATGCAATGAACAATTATTTTTCAGTTATGAACAAATAGCCTCCTGCCCCTTGAAATGCTATGAGCTTGAACATTGACTATATACCTAATAATAGTTTTGAACGGTGATCATTATCTTCACTTATGAAAGTTTTATTATCAGCCTCAGCAAAATATTTTGGGAATATAGAAAATGATGATCTTTGGCAACTGATTTTGTTATAAGCTCAGAATTCATAAACCTAGATAATTGAAATTATTCACTTCTTCCCACACATTGCTGGAAAAACACTGTTTCAGCCCTTTTGGTATTAGCTTCATAGGCATTTTACAAACTACATAAGGAAAGAAGGCATGGTCTCACTGCTTCTACCTTTGTTCCCCTATAAATATTCTTAACATAGGTGATCCTCTGTAAATGTAAGAACACAGCACTCCTCCATTCACAGTTTCACAATGGCTGCCATCTCACTTGGAATAAGTACTGAAGTAGTACCCTGTTACCTCTCTCGCCTCCTCTCCTACCGCTTTCTAGGCTCAGCAGCACCAGCCGCACTGGCATCTCTGCTCTTTGTCAAACAAAACATATATGATCCTTCCTCGGGGCCTCTGCTTTAGCTGGGCTGTGTGTCTAACCCATTCTCACACAAGACATTGTTTAGTTGACTCCTTCAAATTCTCCTTTAGGTTTTTGTATAATCCTCACCTTTTAAATGAGATGGTCTCTAATTACTGTATTTAATACTGCCACCTGCCCACCCTTTCCCAGCCCCCTAACCACTGCATGCCCCATATTCCATACCTCACTCTACTGCTGTTTTTCTCATTGCACTTGAGTGAGTGAAAGTCGCTCAGTTGTGTCTGACTCTTTGTGACCCCGTAGACTATACAGTCCATGGAATTCTCCAGGCCAGAATACTGGAGTGGGTAGCCTTTCCCTTCTACAGGGGATCTTCCCAACCCAGGGATCAAACCCACGTCTTCTGCATTGCAGGCTGATTCTTTATCAGCTGAGCTATCAGGGAAGCCCATTGCGCTTACCCTATAGTATATTGTAGTGCTGTATAATTGATTGATTTCTTACCTTCATTGTCCGTTATCTGTCTCATCTGTCTAGAATTCAAGTGCCACAAAGACAGAACTCCTTATTTTGTTAATTGTATCTCTAACGCTAAGGAGAATGCCTGGAACACAGGAATTACTCAAAAAATATTTGTTGAATGAATAAGTGACTTCATGAGCGTATCTCTTTCTAAATACATAAAACGATAGCTCTCCAGTTTCAACACTGATTTCTGGCTGTTTCCAAATATCAAGTCACTAAATTGGGTAATTTTATAGTTGGAAAGGCCATTGACAGTAATGTAGCATAATCATGCCTGTAGCATAACCATGACCCAGAGAGATTAAGTGACAGTACAAGGTCAACCAACTAATTTACAGCAGAGCTAGAGGACTAGGGAGTCTCAATCCAAGTA
>NW_011390088.1:27483-27981 GCF_000754665.1 Bison bison bison
CATATAAATCATGGCTTGTGGATCATCGCTGTTAATTAAAAATCCTTGCAAGGCTAAATTCACCATGATGGAAGCTTAGGACATCCTTGCTAAAGGACAAACCTGGAAGGAAAAGTATCTTCAAATTTCTATGAGAAAGAAAATAGGATCGGGTCCGTGTCAGTCCCTCTTTGGGATTTAGGGTTAAAATTTCTTACACGTATTATACGGTACCATAATTTGTTGCTGATTGGATGTGAACACACTATTCTTTGATGTAATTTGATTACTTTTTTGTTTCAGTGACGTTTGCTTGTTTCACCAGTGTCTGGCAACAGAATACTCTTGGTATTAACTGGAGATAGGAAATACATAGCCATGATCATGTAATGTGTAAATTTCACAAGGTCAGAACAAAATAAGCAGAATTTTCACCATCCCATTTTAGTGACATATTCAAAAAAGAGGCCCATTAACCTTGAGTCTTGTTTGCATGGTTATTTGATGCCCTTAACACCT
>NW_011390088.1:28081-28494 GCF_000754665.1 Bison bison bison
TAAGAGATGCTCACGTATTTTCAGCTACAGCCTCATCATTGAAATAAGTGTATATCCTAATGAACAGCATGAACTTGAATGAGTACATTAGAAGGACTTCAGATAACCCCTCTCACCAAACTACAGTTTTTAAATATAGTGCTTTACTTGGAGTAACAATTAAGTATTTCTAGAAAAAGAATTAGGATCTCATCATAAATACATAAATTAAACCTTGATCATTTTCCACTTCCTTTATATTTTCTGTTGCCTGGGCACTACTTTATTCCCTTGCTGACAGCTGCGGTCTTAATGTGCATCTTTGAGAAAATAGGTGCTTTTTGGTCCAAAACACTTTTATCTTTGGCTTATTAGAAGCATCCATATATCATAGCCTGGGGAAAGAAGATAAAATAGGGCATCTTTCTTGCATA
>NW_011390088.1:28594-32155 GCF_000754665.1 Bison bison bison
TTGATGCCCTTAACACCTAAAGGAGAATGGTTAGTGTAGGTGCCTTTTCAGGGTATGAACGGATGTTTATTTTAGGGTTGTGCCTGGTCAGTGCCAGTCAGGTCAGTAGGATTATATTCCAGAAATTGATTTTTCCCCCAATGAGTAAATAATGAAGTAATTTAACCTCATCTGCTTCCTAATCTAAAACCTTTCATTTGTACCGTGAGGAAAGGCGGCTGTTTTTGCTCGCAATATGCTTGTGCACAAGGCCAGTAAACACCTTTGGGTTTTATATGAAGGTCATGCTGTGCTGATCATTCGGGAAGTGTGTACAGTTGAAGTGCATCTTCTGCTCCTTGCTGCCATCAATCCTGGCTTTCTGAGATGTCTTCACCTATGTTAAAGGGTGAACCCAAGACCGCATTAATCATGCCCAGGGGATTTCTCTCTCATTTATTTTAATTTAAGTGTTTATTTGGATATGAGCCAGGAAAGAAAACAGCACTTAGCTGGAAGTAAAAATAAAAAGACAAGTGGAAAGTAGTGATTGTTGAGATTATGAATTATCTGAGCTTGGCTGTATATAGTGCCCGTTATTTTATTACTGTACAGTCTGTGGCTTCTTGAAGGATCCTAACACACCCAGAAATCACAGTTAGATGAAAGATTTGACCCTCGTGTTATAGATGGAAACACCTAGTGGTCAAAGGAGTCCCATTTGTCTTTCTTCATGATTCATGAAGCTAATAATGATAATGGTATCTAACATTAGCATACACTCACTGCATGCCGGTAGTACATGTACACTAATACTGTACTTGTGTTCTGTCATTTCAGCCTTTTAGGATCAGAGATCTACCTAGCAGTGGGTCAGGGTCAGAGTCAGGCCACTTGATCCCAAAATCTAGGTGTTTGGGCACTGGTTTCACAGCTTCCAGTGCCTGTTGTTGTTGAGTCAGTAAGTCACATCTGACTCTGCAACCCCATGGACTGTAGCCTGCCATGCTCCTCTGTCCATGGGATTTTCTAGGCAAGAATACTGGAATAGGTTGCTATTTCCTCCTCAGCGGATCTTCCCAACCCAGGGATCAAACCTATGGCTCCTACATTGGCAGGAGGATTCTTTACCATTGTGACACCTGGGAAGCCCCTCCTGTGTCCATAGTTACTGGTAAGCTACAAAAATCATTATCATCCCAGTCATTTATTAGCTGGTCATGCCTCCTGTGTAGATACAGGATTATACTAGAGAGGACCTTTGGGGAGCTTCCCATTCATTTGAGGAAATAAAAGATAAAATGGCTGAAAACAGTATAAAAAGTGATAATTGAAAATTATTTTCCTTTCCTTTTCTTCCCTGATGCTTTAGAAATTCACACTGACTCTTTGAGACCCCATGGACTATAACCCTCCAGGCTCCTCTGTCCATGGGATTTCCCAAGCAAGAATACTGGAGTGGGTTGCCATTCCCTTCTCCAGGGAATCTGCCTGACCCAGGGATCCAACCCAGGTCTCCTGCATTGCAGTCAGATTCTTCTACCATCTGAGCCACCAGGGAAGGTATTTTAATTTTCTGATAGTTTGTCTTATTTCCTACCAGACACAGTGATTGCAGGAAGAACATCTACTCTGTGCAGTATATAATCACAAGTGCCTAATGAGTTGGTGATGGACAGGGAAGACTGGCGTGCTGCAGTCCATGGGGTCGCAAAGAGTCAGACACGAGTGAGCAACTGAACTGAACTGAATAGAATATTTGGTACACACTGGCTGACAGAGAGGTAAAGCTCACCGTGTCTGCATTCTTCCTGAACACATAGCTAGACTCATTTTTCCAGCCTCCCTTGAACACGTGTCTGAGTAATGGCCAATGGAGTGTAAGCAGACAAGATAAGTAACTCTTCCAGGACTGGCCCATGGAGACCTTCCCCTCTCTCCTCCCCAATCCATAAGTTGAATCCAGAGGACTCCAATGACCTCAAGGAAAGAAGGCCTATAAGATGGGAAGAGCTTTAGTCCCTGAATGGAACATAGCCACCTGTCCTGGTCAACCCTCATTGGCGTGCAAAATGGGAGACAAATCATATTTCATTGTGTTAAGCCAGAATTTTCTGGTTCATAGGTTGCAGAAGCTAGGTTTATTTACCTTAACTAGTATAGAGAAACAAATAAAAGAATGAAGGAGCACTCTCGTCATTAAGGGGTTCTCGGTTTGTATCTTTGTCTTTCCCATTTGAAAAGCCTTTTAGGAAATCATTGGGTAGTTGGAAAATACAAAAGATTTTTATGACAGTTGTGTAAAGTGTGCTCAGAGGAACCACTTGGGAGAGACATCATGGAAATCTGAAAATCATTTGCCTCTACATATATAAGTTAGGCCAGCTCCCAAAGGATAAAAAGAGAAAAAACAAAATTCATGCCCTCAGGGAACTTGCATTCTGGTGGGGAGAAGAGGAGAAAAGGTAGAAACTTATACCTCTGTATCAGGACTCGTGCTCATGCAATCCTTTCTCTTTTCTCTTCTCTGTACTCCCTCCCGACCATCTTCCTGTGGCTTTATCATCTGTATACTGACAGCTTTCAATGTACAGCCCTCCCCCACAACCACTTCCTTTGAGATTCAGCTGCTTATCCGACATCTCAGTTGGATGTCTCACAAACATCTTGAAGTCAGTACATAAAAATTGGAACTCATAATGGACCCTCCCCAAACCTGGTTCTCAACACACAAAAAAAATGGCACCACCATTCCCCCTACACACTTGTGCAGGAAAGGGAGCAAGTTTGCAAATCATTCTTGACTCCTTCCTTTTCCTTATTTTTTATCTCCTCTCAACCACAGAGTCCTGTCAATTTTACCTTCTATTTCCCTAATCCTCTACTCTTCTCCATCTTGGCCTTCATTCTTATCTAAGCCTGGGTGGTAGCAGATGCCACCAAACTAGCTGCCTCATGTATATTGCAATATATCTTTTATCTGTTACCTAAATTACATTCAGAATGACATTTAAAAAGCAGAAATATGACTATGTATCTTCTTAATTGAATACCTTTCAATGACATCTCATTTTAAATTGATGAAAATAAAATCCTTAATAATTCCAGAATCCTTGAATTTTCTGGCCCCTGTCTACCTCACCACTCCCATGTCACACTAGTCTCTCTCCATGGCTTCATCTCCCTGGCCTGTTTCTTGGATGTGTTCCATGCTATATCAGGGCTGTTCACTCCCTGGAAATGGCTCTCCCAGTTTTGTCTCAGCAGAAACATCATACCCAAAGGAAGCCTCCCCTGCTCTCCTCTATATCAAGTTCCTTTCCCTCTTCTCACACAGTCACTTATAATTACAATTAAATACATAATTACAATTAGCTATTTAACTGTGACCTCCCCGGTTTGACCTTACATTCAGTAAGAACAGGGAGAAAGTCTATTGAGTTCACTGCTATATTCCTCATGCCTGATACAGGGTCTGACATAAGATACTCAATAATTCAACACATGATGCAGTACAGACGTATCAGAGAGATCACTAACCACATTAGGGGCATGGGGATGCCTTCTCTGAGAACATACCGG
>NW_011390088.1:32557-36605 GCF_000754665.1 Bison bison bison
TAAGTCAGGCGTTAGTGGTAAGCACTTCCTGTTCCCTACCCCATATGACATTTGAAGAAGCGGAAACACAGGGAAACTGAAGAATTCGCCAACGTGACAGTCAGGATTTGTATCCAGATGTTTTGACTGGAGAGGCCCCGAGACATTTTAACTGTAGACCTTTCTCTGAAAGAACCTCAGAATTTAAAAAACAAACAAACAAACAAAACAAAACAGTAGTAGCCTATTAAAAATCTGCAGGGACTTCCCTGGTCATCCAGTGGTTAAGACTCCATGCTTCCGCTGCAGGGGACAGGGATTTGATCCCTGGCCAGGGAACTAAGATCCCACATGCTGTGTGACATGGCCAAAAAAATTTTTTTAATGTTTTAAAAACATCAGCAGAACCACGTCTCTGGTTTTGGACCCTGTTATACAAGATCCCAGGAGCAGATTTATAATCAGTGGAACTACAGAGAGACTGAGAGGGTTGTCGGTATTTGTCTTTGCATTTGATGGTGATCTGGGCTGATTGACGGGGCTGGGACCGGATAGATCCAGTTGTCTGAAATGAACCGCTGTGTGACTGGCCAACTGGGAAGAGGGACTCCACTCATGAGGCAAGCAGCTGGGTGAGTGAGCAACTGCTCTCTACTCCTGGATTGAGTGCAATTGTAGATGACGGCTTGTAAGTTCTTGTCAAGGAAATGATCTCAAGCAAGATCACACTGGAAAACATTTACCAATTGGGAAGTCTGTCTGAAAGGGACAGTGTTCTGTACTAGAAAAGGAGACAGTGTGAGGCTGAGTAAGCATCCTTGGGGGTAAGAAAGCAATATAAGGAGCTACAATGATTGCAGCTCTGCTTTGCGTTTAGTTTTCCCTGTAGTTTATTTTCTTGGCAAATGTTTTGGAATATTACACTACCTGGAGACAGGGGGACATGGTGTGTCCAGTATTCACCTGGATATCGCATAAGCAGTAGCTGCACTCTCTCTGATTTCCTGTGCCCTGTTTACCAAGTTCAGGAGCCAAGAACTCACTCCCTTTGTACTTCCTGTAGATTTCTCCAACAGGTCTAATCCTGCCATTCTTTCCTGATATACTGGACAGTGATTCTTTCAGTCAATTCTCTTCCATCTACCTCCACAAGTTAAATAACGCCTGTCAGCCAGTATGGATTTTGGAGATGTCAGGGGAGGAGTTCTGACTTTAACTGACCATAAGATTGTATCAGCCCTCTTTGAAACACTAGCCTGGCAATGTGTGGGTAATGACCCAGTTACAGTATTACTGGATATGGTTTTAACACTAAGTATTTGAAAGACATTTGGCAAAGACCAACTGTTTGTGTAGATAGAACTCAACTGGAAATAAAGCAGCAGTCACTTCTCCCACGGCCTTGTTCACTCCTGGATCATTAAACATTTTGATACTTTAAAGGATGTCTTTTGTTGTGGCTGATATGGTTCTATTCCTATAGGCAGCATCCCAAAAAAAGTAGAAAAGAAAAAAAGCACTTTTCTCTATAACTTAAGAGTCTGATGCTGGAATATATGGCAAAGGGGAAGATTTCATGAAACAAGTTGGTATGTTGCAGTGAGATGGTTCTCAAACTGATTCCACTCCAGGAGTGACCTACAGACCTCATCACGTTAGGGTTATTTGGTACTTGAAAACTGGAGTTTAAAAGCATCTCTTATTTCTCCTTGCTAGCCAGACATTGTCTGAGAATTCTAGTAGGTTTGTGTGTCTATTTAATGGCAATGATGTTATAAAGTAGATTGTAGTTTTCAAAAAGTCCCTTCCAACTAACGATGGTAATTTGACTCCAAGTAATTGTGTCAAAGAAGTGGTTCTAACTCAGTTCTTTTACAGAAGTTGGAGCAAAGAGAGTTTGTAAGTTTTGAGCTTCCCTGGAAAACTCTGGAACAGAATTCATGCTCTGATGTATAGAATGCAGGTGGTTACCTTGATGTTCCTAGACTGGTTTTCTCCAGACTTAATGATTTGCCTACGTCTCCATGCTACCTTTTCTGTAGACCAGAGCCAAGTTCACTATTCTTGCACATGTGAATCTGATACCAGTTACGTGACAGGGAGAGGGAAGATATAGAGGAGATGGAACATGGGTCAGGCAGTAGCTGCTTTACTCCAGGGCTGGTATGTGTGGCCATACACACACCATTCATACATTCAGCGCTGCCCAAGGGCACCAAGCCCAGAAATCAAGCCTGTACTTCTCTTGCCACATCATGCACATGTTCTTTACATCAGACCACCAATTCTGCTGTCTAATAGGGTTACAGTACCCTTACAACCCTGGGTTATACAGGATGCAAGGGGACGCCTTAGATCAGATTCTTTAGAGGCAGAGCCTGAAACAGAGCTTCTTGTTTAAGTGTAGAATGAATGAGCATTGTTGGTTGTCCAGGACTGAGGGATTGCCCAGAAGGTGGAGCTTTCAGTCCCCAGACTGGGAGAGTCTTGAGCAAATCACAGTGATTTGACCACACTCTCAAGTGACATATTGCAGGATTTTTCAGGACAAAGAAAGTAAGGGAAACAGGATGGGGTAAGGGAAGTAAGCTAAGCAAGGAAGTAAGCTCAGCTGGAGAATTGTTTTAGCCCAGTCCATGGGGAACTCTGAGGCATGGATTGGTTCATCCCATCTTGAGGTAAGGGCCTCGGTTTCTGTAACCTTGTATCAATCAGTCATTGACCACTGGGGCATGGAAGATGCAGAACTTCCTGGATGTGACAGCGCTCTTTAGGCAAACAGCAATGCAGGCAGTTCTCCTCAAAAGGGGGCAGTGGTGTGGGCTCACCCTCAGAGAAGCTGGGTGCAGCTACCCAGTGAAAGAAATATGAGAGGAGCCCAGGTGTTCACACCCACACTCTGTGCATAACAGTGACTCCAGGGAGAGTGGTAGAGGATAACACAAGATTTGTATCACTTAGTACCAAAGAGAAGGCATGCTTCAGAAGAGCAGGTAGTTCTTGGTGACCAGATCAGGAGTAAGAACAGAGGGGGGGTTTGCTCTTAGGGCAGCAAACCCACCGTATTCTTTTGTGGAGAAAGAATGGTGATGTCATCTCCACAAGCACCATAACTCTCCACTCCACCCTTGGTGTGTCTCTGTCCTCACTGTGTAAGAGTGAGAGCAAAAAGAGTTTATTATGTTCTTTCAGTGTCTTGGAAAATCCTGGAAGCAGCATTTTTGCCAGTGTCCCAGGTTGGGTGGCCAACTTGCTCTGGTTTGCTTGGGAGTCTCCTGGTTTTAGCAACAACAACAACAAAAGGCCCCACATCCTGGAAGACCCCAGTCCTATGCAAACCAGTACCACTGGGAAACTCTAGGAACCACTAAATGGTTTCCCAGGGGTGAGGATTTTCATGCCCCAGATGGTCTCCAAAGTAAAAGAGCCAATGGATTGCATTCAAATCTGGAATCCTTCTAGGCATTATAGTACTAATACATGTCGAATGCCAATAAAACTTTACTATAGCTGCTGGAGGGTAGAGTAAAAATGAAAAACTACAGATAAATAAGAAACACAAGGCAACGAATTCCAAACTGGGCATTTGGATTGTTGGACTAGATAAGTAAGAGATCATTGGAAGACTGAGTGGTGGTTGATGTGATTGGAGACGCACTTGAGGAAGATTGATCCGGAGGGAGGTGTGTAAAATCTAGAACAGAGAAGTCCCAAAGTAAATCAGTGTAAATTATTTTCTCTTTGGGGAACTTTCATCTAGTGGGCTGGCAGCAGTATCAGTCACACCCTGTTTTTCTTGGCCTCACTCTGATTTGATCTTTGAAAATTCACCTATACTCTAGAAGCTGGATGTACTTGCATAATATACCACTAGAAGGAAATATGAGGAATTGGGCCCCCCAAAAAAATTGCTTTGGGGAGAACTGCTTGGCTAGAGAACAAAGTGCTGGGGAGATAGTTAATCATATGGCCTTTGGAACTTTTGAATTTTGAACAATGTGAATGTATCATCAATGCAAAAATTAATAATATCATTTAAATTTAATAAGCAAGAGAAAAAAAAAAAAGA
>NW_011390089.1:0-603 GCF_000754665.1 Bison bison bison
ATTTGTGCCAGTCTGTCTTTTGCTCAATCCAGAGGTGGACGCGATTCCAGAAAGCAGTCATCTACTTCAGAAGGACCACCCTAAGTGCTGACCAGTCCCTCAGTGAGCTCCATATGCTCCAGCTGTTCCCACTGGCCCTTGGCCCACACAGTAGTGGCAAAGCCCTAGATGAAGGACAGCTCCTTTGTGATTGAAAACATTCTGTGCTGAGCCATCCCACAAGGAAGAGAAACTGTCACCAGAGGGCTGGTGAGAAAAATGCTTTTTCTACAGCTTGGCCTGACAGAGGGCCTTGGGCAAAGACCTTAAGCCTTCCTGGAAAAAGGGATATTGACCCCTGAGCTGCAACAGCAGCAGCAGCAGCAGCATGGGACACAGACCACATGGCTGCATAGGCTCACCCTAACAGCCTCTTTCCCCTCACTTCTGCCCCTGGACACGCTGTACCGAAGCTGAGTTCCTGGAAAAAATACAGAGTTCACATGAGCTCTAACATCTACGATGGGATCTGTTTTCCCTTTATCTGATTCCTTGCAATTTCTCTTTTCCCCTGGTCACTTTTGCCAGAACTAGTATCCTCACTGCCTTCCCACCCTCACTTTC
>NW_011390090.1:0-669 GCF_000754665.1 Bison bison bison
AATTGTGAAGTAATAATGTTCAGTACACCAGTAAATAGGAGGTTCTGTGTTATAGCCAGAGGCAGCAACATTTAACCTCCCTGGACATCTCTCTCTTTAGTTAGAAACATGCTATGGCCCAGACAGCAAGTCCACTCTAAATTTAACACATCACTGTTCCTTTCTATCCCTCAGGTTCCCTGAAGTTAAATAGAGGCTTCAGCTAGATTATCTCTAAGGTCCTTTCCAGCTGGTACAATCTGTCTGTATAAAACATGATTCTACTTCTGTATAAATTCACCCCCAGTATTGGAAAGGACTTGAAAATTACAAAAAAAGAGAAAAAGAATCACTTGATATTCAAACAAGAAATTGTTTGATATGTGTAGTCTGTTTAACCCAAAGTAGTGGTGACACAAAGCCATCTAAGTAGTATAAGTTTCAGAAGGGCAAACATTTTCAAATGTGACCCTATTGTGTATTCTGTTATTCAGATTCAGAAACTCATACTCATCCCAAAAGTGGATATCCAACTATTTAGCACTGAAGTAAATAAAACTTAAATAAAATGTTAGAAATTGTATCATGCAAGGAGGAGATCAAATCAGTCAATCCTCAAGGAAATCAGTCCTGAATGTTCATTGGAAGGACTGATGCTGAAGCTGAAACTCCAATACCACCTGATGTGAA
>NW_011390091.1:0-511 GCF_000754665.1 Bison bison bison
TGAGCCACCAGGGAAGCCCCATATCAAAAGATGGCATATAGATAAAAAGAGA
This sequence comes from Bison bison bison, assembly GCF_000754665.1. Classification (NCBI taxonomy): domain Eukaryota; kingdom Metazoa; phylum Chordata; class Mammalia; order Artiodactyla; family Bovidae; genus Bison; species Bison bison. The sequence goes on from NW_011390091.1 coordinate 53, forward strand.
GAATGATGAAAGAACCAAAAATGTGGTTGTTTAAAACTTATTTAAACAAAAATATCTTCAGGGATAATTACCTATTTTCTCCCAAAGAACACCGGAAAAATTAAGAGAAAACAAAAACAGGTAAGTATAATAGGATGAAAGGTCAAGGAAAACTAAATTTAGCAAAAAATTTACATACAGTTATAAATGTAACAAGATTTAAACACACACACACACACAAACATATGCAGGTGTATACAATGTGCCAAAGTAGCTGACAGCTTTCTTTGGTGCTGATGAAAAATTAAATGAAGACAAGGAATAATCTTGCTGACTTGAGGGAAAATTTCAGGTGTATTAGTAGTGGTGGTTACCTTTTGAAAATGTTCTTGAATTATGTGGACAGTACTTGGCTGTTATGATTTGATTGATTACCTTTAATAAAGTTTTTTGCTGCTACTAAATATATATCATCATCTC
>NW_011390092.1:0-540 GCF_000754665.1 Bison bison bison
GAACTACCAGGAAATTCCTTATCAGATTGTTATGAAACAGATCTCTACACCTTTTCATCTTGCAAAATTGAAACTCCATACCCTTCACCTGTACCATTAAACAATAATTCCTCTTCTCTTCCCTGTTTCCCTAGACCCTGGAATCCATCGTTGTTCTTTGTTTCCTTTCTATTGCTTGACTATATTAGATATTTCATATAAGTGGAAACATACAGTATTTGTCTTTTTTTATGACTGGCTTATTTCATTTACCTTGATGTCTTAAAGGATCATGCATTTGTAACATGTGGCAGAACTTCCTTTATATGGCTAAATAATGTTTCATGGTAAGTATATACCACATTTGATGGACATTTAGATGCTTCCACCTCTTAGTTGTTGTGATTAGTGCTGCTGTGAGCATGGCTGTGCAAATATCTCAAGACCCCATGTTAACTTCTTTTGAATTTTATATCCAGAAGTGGAATTGCTGAATTATGTTGTATTTCTATTTTTAATTCTTTGAGGAGCCTTTATACTGTTTTCTGTAGCAGTTGTACC
>NW_011390093.1:0-740 GCF_000754665.1 Bison bison bison
CTTCTCATCCTGCCCTCAATCTTTCCCAGCATCAGGGTCTTTTCCAGTGAGTCAGCTCTTCACATCAGGTGGCCAAAGTATCAGAGCTTCAGCTTCAGCATCAGTCCTTTCAATGAATATTCAAGGTCGATTTCCTTTAGGATTGACTGGTTTGATCTCCTTGCAGTTCAAGGGACTCTCAAGAGTCTTCTCCAGCGACACAATTTGAAAGCATCAATTCTCTCACATCCACACATGACAAGTGGAAAAACCATCCCTTTGACTATATGGACCTTTGTTGGCAAAGTGATGTCTCTGCTTTGTAATACTCTATGTTTATCATAGCTTTTCTTCCATGAAGAAAATAAATCAATTTTCTTTTAATTTCATGGCTGCAATCACCATCTACAGTGATTTTGGAACCCAAGGAAATAAAATCTGCCACTATTTCCATTTTTTCCACATCTGTTTGCCATGAAGAGATGGGAACAGATGCCATGATCTTAGTTTTTTGAATGTTGAGTTTTAAGCCAGCTTTTTCAGTCTCCTCTTTTCACCTTCATCAGGAGACTGTTCAGTTCCTCTTTGCTTTCTGCCTTAAGTGTGGTGTCATATGCATATCTGAGGTTATTGATATTTCTCCCAGCAATCTTGATTCCAGCTTGCACTTCATCCAGCCTGGCATTTCACATGATGTACTCTGCATATAAGTTAAATAAGCAGGGTGACAATATAAGCCTTGACATATTCCTTTCCCAATT
>NW_011390094.1:0-697 GCF_000754665.1 Bison bison bison
AAACATGACATATCCCATTGCGTCTTACAGCAGCCCCATGTGGAGGTACTCTGAGGGGACTGAGACAAGGCTGAATGACTTGTTCAAGCCCACCCATCTGTAAAAAGTGAGAATTGGTTTCAAACCAAGTTCTGACATGGGAGGCAAGGCTCTTATATACATTGCTGTGTGTATGCTCACAGTCTCATTTACCACGTGCCAGACACTGTCTTTAGTAATTTACAGGGTGTGAAATGTATCTTCTTTAGCACCAAACCTAAATCTAGATCGAAGACAAGAATTTTGACTCAAAAGGTACTTCTGCGTTTAGGCTGAGTGGGGAAGTATGTAGGTAGGGTCACCTAAAGCAAATATGCTATTAATAAGTGGGCCAAGTGTGTTTTCAGTGGCTTTTCATTCCTACTTTTATCCCTCCCCCAAGTATGTTTCCCATTTCCATAGAACAAATTATCAGGAGAAGTTACTCCTGCCAAAAATGTGAATTTAAGTAGAGAAGTCTAGAAAATGGAATGGAAGTCAAACTCTAAGGAAATAGATTCCTTAGAGTTGTGCATTCATTCACGCATTCATTCATTTGTTTTAAAGTATGAAAGGGATGTGAGGACCAGAAAATGTCCTAGAGATCAATCATATAGTTCAAGGGTAGGAAACAAGAGTCCCTCAAATAGGGCCCACAGTGTGGTTTTTCCCCATTACA
>NW_011390095.1:0-641 GCF_000754665.1 Bison bison bison
AGTGATGGAAACTTGGAAGAAATTAAGAAGTAGGAGGTAAATCATGAGATGAATGTCCTAAAAACCTACTTAATGAATTTGAGTGGTAGAATATTTTAGTAGTTCAGTTCACAATTCAGTACAAATAAGAATGGGAAAACATCGTCAGATTTTGCACTTATGCCGGTGCCAGCCGGCAAAGTCGATCAGGTCCCGAGAACGTGTACGGCGCGGCTGAGAAAGAAAACTACAGCAAAAGAATTTTACAACAAAGACGGGGTCGAGAGGATCAGACACGTCTCCACAAAGGGAAGCGGTCTGGCACCGGCTTTATTTAGCATCTTATATTTATACAGGAGAGCGTGAGAAAGACAAGACAGTTAACATTTTCTTGGTTGACCTATACATCTTACAAACAGTTACAAGAAATCTTGAGAGCATGGAAATGGCACCCTGTTATTATTTTTTACACCAGATAACATTTCCCTGTGCATGAGAAGTTTGTCCAGAACTCCAGGTGTCTGCAGTAAATAATCGCCTAATCTCTGGGGTGCGGGACAGAGAGCTATGTTTGCAAGCAAACCCTCAAGGACTGAGGCAGCTCCCAGAGCTGTGTCCTTCAGACAAAGGACCCCATCTCACAGGCAGCTCCCCGCATCTCT
>NW_011390096.1:0-510 GCF_000754665.1 Bison bison bison
AAAAACAGTAAGCAAAGAGAAAACGAATGGAACCAAAAGCTAATTCTTTGAAAAGGTCAACTAAACTTACAGCTGTTAAGGAGATTAACAAAGAAAAAAAAAAAAGAGAAGACTCAAATTACTAGAATCAGAAATGAAAAAGGGAACATCACTACCAACCTCACAGAAATAAAAATGATTATATGGGGATACCAAGAACAAGTGTATGCCAATTACTTAAAAACTATCAGATGAACAAATTCTTAGAAATATAAAAAGTACCAAAGCTGACTCAAGAACAAGATACAATTCAAAACAGTCAAAAAAGTATTCACAAGAAAAGCCCAGGATCAGTGAGCTTCACAGGTTCATAAACACTTTTAAAAATTAATACCAGTTCTTCACACTCTTTCAAAAAAAATCAAACTGGAGAGAAGACTTCCCAATGAATATTCTTCCCAGTGAATATCCTTCCAATGAATATCTGGGGCTGACTTCATGTCAATCCCCAAGGAAATCAACTCTGAATAT
>NW_011390097.1:0-533 GCF_000754665.1 Bison bison bison
GATGAGAAGGAGAGAAACAGTCACAGGTGAGGGTCACAGAGCTCCTGCAAAACCCGGAAAGTACACCCCCAACCCCATAAATGATAAGGATAGAAAGTCTGCAGGACTTGTCAGCTCCTCTCCCTCCTTCAACAAAAGAGAAGCTGCTCATTCCTTCAGATTCCCCTGTGGGGCAGCCCCAACTCACAGCAAACCTGGGCAAACAAAAGCCCCAGTACAGTGTCCACTAGCCTTTTCATGACTCTTTGCCTTGTTGCTGGAAAATATTCACAAAATACATAGCAAACCCAGGGTGGTGAGTGTCATGACTTGTCTGGATGTTTCACCTCCTGCAGCCAATCAGCTCAGCCAACAAACCCTGCTCAGCTGACACTCTGTGACAGGAAGCCCCACCCTTTGGTCTCAACTGAACTAAAAACAGATTAAAGAGGGGTGAGAGTGGAGGAAAAAGGTGACATTCAATGTTTTATACATAATTTTGAACTTGTGAAATGGACGTTCATATTTTCTCCTGATATATATTAATAAATAAA
>NW_011390098.1:0-675 GCF_000754665.1 Bison bison bison
TCTTGTCCTGGCCTGGGCGTCATATGAAGCAGAGGGGATGTTTTCTGTCCATCTTGCCATGTTCTCCCCATGTGCATGGAGTGAATTTGTGCCTCAAGACATCCCAGTGTCATTTCTATTCCCAGCCCACCTATCCTTGCCCAAGTTTAGGAACTCTTCCCAGAAATTAGCTGGCAGGGACCCTGTGGAAATAGGGGAGTCAGATGAGTGGCTACAGTTTTAAGGGCAGGAGAAGCTCTCTGGTGTGGTGCTTAGCAGCAAGGCTGTGCTCTTCTGTGAACCTGTAGCCAGAGGTGTTACGTGAGTTCAATCATTGTGCCTCTTTGCTGAGTTCCGTGGTGTCATGACTGGTGTTTCAGGATGGTCGTGAACAACCTGAGGTTCATATTGTGTCTGGGCTCATGGCAGTGATGCTACTGGCTCAAAAAGAACAAGGTGGCATGACAAGTGACTCAGTTGCTCTAAAGGGTGGAGCCTCAGCATCTTTGTGCTTTGGAATGGCTCCAATGGCCTGTAGCTCTTCGTGTTTTTCAAGGAAGGGCTTTAGCATGGCTTTGACCAGGAGGCAAGCACGCTCCTGTGTCAGCCAGGCTGAGTCCACTGGGGCCCTTTTGTCATGGGGCTGAAAGCCATTTTTCATGGATATGCTGCATATCAGAGAAGGGGCTTAATGAC
>NW_011390099.1:0-631 GCF_000754665.1 Bison bison bison
AGCAGGGCCACCCCCCGGCCACGCGTGGCTCCAGGCAGGCCCAGAGTGGACACAAGGACTCTGGACACCCAGGGACAGGGGCCTGGGGACAAGGATGTGGCCCTGCCCCACAGCGTGGGCTGGAGCAGAGGCGGGAAGCATTGGGCCTCAATCCCTGAGGGTCTCGGGGGCTTCCCCGGTTCCTGTCCAGAGGCCGGCCCAGCAGGTGGTGGCTGGAGGGGGCCGTGGAGGTGCGCCTCTGGCCAAGCCCCTCCGTGGCCTCGGGCAGCCCCCAGGTGGCCTGCTGGACCCACTCACTGTGTGTCTGGCCCGAGCGGGGTCAGCTCCCCCACAGATGCTGAACAAAGTGGCCCAGAGTCAGCTCAGCCCACCCCCGCAGGCCTGGCGGCCACCAGGGCTCTGCCTCGGAAAGAACCAGCACAGCGTTGCAGGGTCCCAGGGCGGCCTGGGTGCTTTATTCACGGCGGCCCAGGAGGAATGCACACAGGGAGGGGCTAGGGCGTCCTGGCTGGACCGGGAGCCCGGGGAGGGTGGGCTGGGTGAGGGCTTGCTGGTGCAGGGACGTGAGGCTCATTTACCCGCAGACTTAGAGGTGGACTTCTGTGTGTAGTGATTGTGCAGGGCCTCGTGC
>NW_011390100.1:0-659 GCF_000754665.1 Bison bison bison
ATCCCTCTTTTCTTCATTCTGCTGTTTTAAAACTCATTTTTGAGTTCTTGTTTTCCTTAAGTTTATTCTACATGGCAAAGCTTTGCAGAGAAATTAATTCACTTTTTTTGCATTATACTTTTTTCTAGGCTTGGTTCAATGTCGGTCTTTTATATGCTTTTCCTCCCTTCCTAATATGTTTGTGTTATTGCCTACTATTTATTTTCATTATGCATGTGCATGGAGATCTGTCTGGACCTGTATTTGTTTTCTTGTAATTAAAGGAATGTTTTGATAACTTGCTACTTTAACTAAAACCAGTTTGCTTTCTCTTCATAAACAGTTGATAAGCTGGATGTCATTAAAATTAAAAACTTTTGCTCTACAAAGAAAAAAAAAAAACAATAAACAAGTTGATAGCTAGGAATTTAAGTTGTTCTAGGTTTTTTTTTTTCTTTCAAACCAAGATGGCAAAGTAGAACAAGTAGGAGAACTCAAGATTATGTGAACATCTGGGTTCTGCTATCACTTCATAAATTATATTAAAGAATTTCTTACCAAGGTTCATTGCTCCATTGCTTCATTTTCTACCAAGGTTCATGGGCAGTGGTGGGATATCTCACTCTTAAAGAAGAATTTACTTGGAATTAAGGTGGTCTCTTAATTCTAAGTGTAGACCT
>NW_011390101.1:0-503 GCF_000754665.1 Bison bison bison
TGTCTGACTATGTGTGACCCCATGGACAGCAGCACTCCAGGCCTCCCTGTCCATCACCAATTCCCAGAGTTTACCCAAACTCATGTCCATTGAGTTGGTGACGCCATCCAACCATCTCATTCTGTCTTCCCCTTCTCCTCCCGCCCTCAATCTTTCCCAGCATCAGGGTCTTTTCAAATGAGTCAGCTCTTCCCATCAGGTGGCCAAACTATTGGCGGTTCAGCTTCATCATCAGGCCTTCCAATTAACATTCAGGACCGATCTCCTTTAGAATGGACTGGTTGGATTTCCTTGCAGTCCAAGGGACTCTCAAGAGTCTTCTCCAACACCGCAGCTCAAAAGCATCAGTTCTTTGGCACTCAGCTTTCTTTATAGTCCAACTCTCACATCCATGCATAACCACTGGAAAAACCATAGCCTTGATGAGACAGACTTTTGTTGGCAAAGTAATGTCTCTGCTTTTTAATATGCTGTCTAGGTTGGTCATAATTGTTCTTCCAAGG
>NW_011390102.1:0-650 GCF_000754665.1 Bison bison bison
CCCCCTCCCCGCCCCGTGTGGGGGCTTTGGGGTGTGGGTGGGGGGCAAGGGCTTCCTCCTCAGGCCCTCCTGAGTTGGGGTAGACTGGGGAGGTGGACAAAGGCCCCGCGGGGGGCGGCACGGCGGCCCCGCGGCCTGGGAACAAGAGCAGCTTTGTGGGACCGTGGACAATGGGTAGCGGCCGGTGTCCGATCCCATGGCTGGGGGCGGGGCGCTGGGAGCTGTGAGGGCGTCCGGGCCTCCTCCGCCCCAGTGCGGCCCTGGCTCCCCTCCGCAAAGGGCCACAGTGCGTTGGGGGTGGGGGGAGATTGGAGACCGTATTCAGGCCCTACAATGGACCTCTGTCTGCTGGCAACTGAGGTGAAGGAGGGGGTGCCCTGCTCCTGGCCCATCGGCCCACATTCCCTTGCTTCCCTCCCAGCTGTCCAGACACTTGGGTCCCCAGGGGAGGGGGAAGGCTGGGAGCTCCAGGCTCTGGGACCCCCAGGAGGTGGTGGCTCCATGGAACCCCCAGGAGGCGGGGCAGAGGACGGCTGGAGCCTGAAGGGACTGACACTGAGGACCCTGGATGTTTGGGGAAAAGAATAGAGGGGCTGCGGGTGGGGCTAGCAGACCCCAGAGGTGAGAACTCCCCACTCTGGGGCTGAGCA
>NW_011390103.1:0-743 GCF_000754665.1 Bison bison bison
AGAAAAGCCCAATGAAGCAATGAAGACCCAGCTCAGCCAAAAGTAAATAAATAAAATTAAAAAAAAAAAATCTTCCCACAAACAAAAGTCCAGGACTAGATGGGTTCACAGGTGATTTCTATCAAACATTTAGAGAAAAGCTAACACCTATCCTCTCAAAACTCTTTCAGAAACATTTCAGAGGGAGGGACACTCACAAACTTGCTCTATGAGGCCACCAGTGCCCAGAGATATCACAAATAAAATTACTGACTGATATCACCAATGAACATAGATGCAAAAATCCTCAACAAAATGCTACTGCTGCTAAGTTGCTTCAGTCGTGTCCGACTCTGTGAGACCTCATAGACGGCAGCCCACCAGGCTCCCCGTCCCTGGGATTCTCCAGGCAAGAACACTGGAGTGGGTTGCCATTTCCTTCTCCAGTGCATGAAAAGTGAAAAGTGAAAGTGAAGCTGCTCAGTCGTGTCCAACCCTCAGCGACCCCATGGACTGCAGCCTACCAGGCTTCTCCACCCATGGGATTTTCCAGGCAAGAGTACTGGAGTGGGGTGCCATTGCCTTCTCCAACAAAATGCTAGCAAACAGAATCCAACAACACACTAAAAGGATTATACACCATGACTAAGTGGGATTTATATCAGGGATGCAAGGATTCTTCAATATACAGAAATCAATCAATGTGATACACCATATTATCAAATTAAACAAAAAGTATGATCATCTCAATAGATGCAGAAAAC
>NW_011390104.1:0-781 GCF_000754665.1 Bison bison bison
TCCCCACTAGACAGAGGAGCCTGACAGGCTACAGTCCATGGAGTCACAAAGCGTAGGACACGGCTGAGCATATGTATTTATTTTTATTTTTGGTCAGTATTTTTAAAATGACACTTGCAGGCCTACAAGATCCATGCTTTTTCTTTTAGACTATTTTTGCAACAAAGGATTATTTCTCATTCACTTTTATATCTACCTTGTGGGTTGGCTGTGGCTCTGTGACACTCTAGGACACGAGCTATTGCAACAGTGTGTCTCTGGAACATTTCTGGTTGGCGGGGCAGGGGGGGAAGAAGAATATGCAAAGTGATGCTATGTCATTTAAAGCTTTTGTTCAGAAGTAATGTGTTTCATTGGCCAAGTAAGGCCTATGAGAACTGAAACAGTTTTGTTTTTATTTAGATGGTAACCTAAAAAAATTTTTGATGCATTATGGATGACCTGCACATTCACCTTTAAACTGAGGACAACCACGGGAAGTTGTGTTAGCTTTAGTGATTGGATAGCGATGAATAGGATCCATGGATCGTTCTATTAGCATTCCCTAGGCAATCAGAGGCAGTTGGAGAAAGTAAATGCTCCTGATGTTTTTTTCCCCAGCTGAAGTCAAATGACATCACTGGCATACAATGAAGAGATCCTAGAGCTTTGAATAGAGCAGTGGGAGGATTTAGTCATCACAGGTGCATTGTAATATAGGTGTGCCAAAAAGCAACAGCAGCGACAACAAACAAAGAAATCTGTGCCATAGCATTCAGTGCCATACTTAGGTTTGAGATGA
>NW_011390105.1:0-712 GCF_000754665.1 Bison bison bison
ACATGGAACAACAGATTGGTTCCAAATAGGGAAAGGAGTACATCAAGGCTGTATATTGTCACCCTGTTTATTTAGCTTGTATGCAGAGTACATCATGTGAAATGCTGGACTGAACTGAAGCACAAGCTGGAATCAAGATTGCCTGGAGAAATATCCATAACCTCAGATATGCAAATTACACCACCTTTATGATAGAAAGCAAAGAAAACTAAAGAGCCTCTCAATGAAAGTGAAAGAGGAGAGTGAAAAAGTTGGCTTAAAGCTCAACATTCAGAAAACTAAGATCATGGCATCCAGTCCCATCATCTCATGGCAAATAGATGGGGAAACAATGGAAACAGTGACAGACTTTATTTTGGGGGGCTCCAAAATCACTATAAATGGTGCCTGCAGCCATGAAATTAAAACACCCTTGCTCCTTGGAAGAAAAGCTATGACCAACCTAGATAGCATATTACAAAGCAGAGACATTACTCTGCCAAGAAAGGACGATCTAGTCAAAGCTATGGTTTTTCCAGTAATCATGTATGGACATGAGAGTTGGGCTATAAAGAAAGCTGAGTGCTGAAGAATTGATGCTTTTGAAATGCAGTGTTGGAGAAAACTCTTGAGAGTCTCTTAGACTGCAAGGAGATCTAACCAATCCATCTGCAAAGAAATCAGTCCTGAACATTTGTTGGAAGGACTAATGCTGAAGATGAAACTCCAGTAC
>NW_011390105.1:4820-5250 GCF_000754665.1 Bison bison bison
CAGGAAACCAAATCATAGGCAGTAAAGCAAAAGAATCAAAGAAAAATAAGTTAATTTTCTCGTCTGAAAGGCCAGAGTTACCAAGCTGTCCCACTAGGTATGTAACAAGGGCCACATCACCACAATTGTTAGCAAAGGCAGATCAGTCCAAGATTGTAGAGTAGAAGGACATCTGTTCATCTCCCTGAGAGAGTACCACAATCACAACTAGCTATTGAACCACCATCAAAAGAAGGATGCTGGAACCCACACAAAAAAAGACACCCCATGTCCCAAGACAAAGAAGAAGCCTCAATGAGACAGTGGGACAGATGCAATCACAGTAAAATCAAATCCCACACCTGCCAGGTGGGTGACCCACAAACTGGAGAATAACAATACTAAAAAAGTTCTCCCACTGTTGTGAAGGTTCTTAGCCCCATGTCAGGCT
>NW_011390106.1:0-789 GCF_000754665.1 Bison bison bison
CAGGCACCTCTATCCATGGGGATCTTCAGGCAAGAATACTGGAGTGGGTTGCCCTGGCCTCCTCCAGGAGATCTTCCCAACACAGGGATCGAACTCAGGTCTCCAGCACTGCAGGCGGATTCTTTACCGACTGAGCCACCAGGGAAGCCCAGTTATGTCATGTCATAGCCAATAAGGAGACAGAGCAGATAAGACTCAAGTCATTTTGGCTCATGAAGTTCCCCTCATTCCTTTCCCTTTTCTTCTAGCTAGGATCTATTCTTGTCAGGCAGCTCCATGACCTAGGGGCTTTTTCACACAGTTTTTGGTAAGATGGGACACTCTAACTTAAGTCTCATGGTAGATTTGAACCTCCCATTTTCAGTCCTTTTGGACCTGGGTTTTCATACCTCTGTAAGGGCACAACAGCTGCTGTTTATAATCCCCTGTTATTCCCTAAGCAGAGTTCATTCTGAATAGATCCTTTGTTGCAGAAATATATTTTTTGGTGCATGAGGATGCAGTTGGGGGCTCAGAGATGTAAGTGTTTTGTTACTATGTAATAATAAGGATATAAGGGAGGAATCAGACAGCTGGAGGACTTCCCTGTAGCTCGAACGGTAAAGAATCTGCCTGTGATGCAGGAGACCAGGGTTCGATCCCTGGGTTGGGAAGATCCTCTAGAGAAGGGAATGACAATCCACTCCAGTATTCTTGCCTGAAGAATTCCATGGACAGAGAAGCCTGGCGGGCTACAGTTTGTGGGGTCACAAAGAGTCGGACATGACTGCGTGACTAACACACACACAC
>NW_011390107.1:0-500 GCF_000754665.1 Bison bison bison
GATCTTTATAAGCAGAAGACTTCTAGGTCAAGTGAATAGAAGTTTAACTTGAATCACCATAACAGAGTCATGAACTCTCAATAAATTCCTGGATTGTATCCAGTTTACAAACCTAGACCCCTTGAGTAAAGGAAAGTCTAGACCTGCTTACAGAAGGATCTTATTTCATTAAAATTGATATTGATAATTGATTATAGTGATTGTACTAATAATCTTCCTTGACACTTTTCAAAGGGACCTACAGCCTTTTAATAGATTACTACTCATGGGAAAAATAAATGATCAGACTTGGGATTTCTAGACTCTAGCTTTGAACTATTGCTTATTCCAGGAGACCCCAAACATACCTAAGTCTGATCTACCAGTCAGATCAAACTATAATTTTTCCAGTAGTAATATATAAATGTGAGAGTTAGATCATAAGGAATGCTGAACACCAAAGAATTGTTGCTTTTAAATTGTGGTGCTGGAGAAGACTCTTGAGAATCCCCTGAACAGCA
>NW_011390108.1:0-537 GCF_000754665.1 Bison bison bison
CCTTACTGTCCCTGGACGAGCAGGCTGCCAGTGTGTGAGACCTGTGTTGTGCCTTAGTGGCCTCAGCTCTGCCATTGCATGTTCATCCTAACGAGGACCGAGGACTATTTGGAGAAGGGTTTGGGTGCAGATTTCTAAAAACTGCCAAGGGCTACAGTAATGAGACCTCTGTCACAGGTAAGGAAGAGCATTGTATGGATACTCAAGCTGCCCTGTTTGAACGACAGCTTCAAAACTGCACAGAGAGCATCAGGCTCTCTGTGCCCCCATGTTGGGTACGGAGCTTCACACACAGGGGTGTCTCCATAGGAATCAAGAACTTTCCTGACAGAGTGAGGTTCACTAGAGCTCTCCTAGAGAGCAAAGACTTGTCCATGTTGTTTTCCTTTCCCTGTGCGTTTGGGTCTCCGGGCTCGGCCCCAGCTCCGTGGAAACAGCCAATGAGAAAAGATCTCCAAGAACCACATATCCCCCAGGCTGGGATATGGAGTTCGTAGGAGGCGGGACAAGCAAGCCTCCTTCGGGCCAGAAGAGGCA
>NW_011390109.1:0-565 GCF_000754665.1 Bison bison bison
ACAAGACTACCATAAAATTGGTTTTCTTTTAGAATATCTAAACCTCACTACAATATTGTGGGAAAGTACCATGCTTTAAGAATATAATCTTACAATATACTAGCAAAAGCCTTAGAAAAGTTCATACGCTTTGATCCAATAATCTCAGCTCTAGAAATCTTCTCTGTGGAATTAGTGATTCATAAAAAGATTTTTGCACAGAATATTTACAAAAATCTTATTTGTAATAGCAAATAAACCCAGTAACATCAGCAACAAAAAACAACCAAACCAAACCAAAACCAAACAAATAAAAAACTGGGAACAAGTATTCCTAATAAGTTAAAAATAGGGAATGATCAAGTCAACTATAGTTTATTCATATGGTAATATTATTAATCAACATATTTCCAAATGCAGCCATTATTAACCATGCTCAGAAATAATTTTTAATAACATGAAAATATATGCGAGTATACCTCATACTTTGTTATATATCATATATGATAGACATCATATAAATTGTTACTAACCATGCTTTGGGAGAACTTTTATTAACCTATGGGTTGTTGTTTAGTTGCTAAGT
>NW_011390110.1:0-701 GCF_000754665.1 Bison bison bison
TGGCAGCAAATATATATATCTTCACATGTGATAAAATTGTATAGAACTAAATACACACACACATATATTAATACAAGTAAAACTGGGGAAATCTGAGTAAGATCAGTAGATTATATAAATGTCAATATCCTCTTTGTAATATTATACTATTATTTTACAAACTATTACCATAAGGCAAATGGTACATGCAGTTTATTTGTGTTATTTCTTACAATTGCATGTGAATTTATATTTACATCAGTGAAAATATCAAGTAAAAAAATATTAAAAAAAAATACAGTGCACTCAGTATTCTGTAATAACCTATAAGGAGAAAGAATCTAGAAAAGAGTGGGTATGTATATGTATAACTGATTCACTTTGCTACATACCTGAAACTAACACATGTAAACCAGCTATACTCCAATAAAATAAATAAATAAAATTATAAATCCCAACTTTGGATTTTTAAAAAGCCTAAAGAAATAGTTTTTTAAAAAGCCATACATAATGACATTTTTTTGTGATCCACTCTAGAAACCCAAAATTGGTGTTATTATGATGTAAAATGCCTAGTTACACTTAGTAGTTTTAACTATCTGGTTGTCAACAGATGTATTCTATTGGGTTGGTCAAAAAGTCATTCAGGTTTTCCATTAAGATACAATGGAAAAACTCGATGAACTTTTTGGCCAACCAATACTTCTGTAAACTTTCTAGAA
>NW_011390111.1:0-508 GCF_000754665.1 Bison bison bison
GCATGGAAATGAACACTGAGATTCCCAAAAATCAGATGTTGTTGCCTGGCCTTTCACCTCTAGGCCTTAAAAGATGAATTACTTGGATTCTCATGAGGTGGAACTGCTGAAGGCAATTCAGAAGTTCGGAAACTATGGGTCCAAAAGTCAGGCTACAGAATAAATCAGAACGCCTTCCAGATATAAAACAGATCAAGAAATTGAGAAGGATGGTATGTGTTCTAATCACAGAAGATATCTCAGGTATTGCCTGGAACCAACAACTTCAGTGTCACTTCTGTAAAATGAGTGTGATGGTGGATATTATGTATCAACCTGAGTGGGAAACAGGGATACCCAGAGAACTGGTGACACGAGATTTCTGACTGTCTGAGAAAAAATGTCCAGAAGAGATGACCATTTGAATGGTAAAGCAGATCACACTCCCCCATGTGGATGGGCCTAGCACCACCTGGGAAGCCCATTATACTCAGCATCTTGTAATAAACTATAATGTGAAATTATATAT
>NW_011390112.1:0-525 GCF_000754665.1 Bison bison bison
TTTTTCAGTGCCATGTCTCACTTTTGCCTTCTGTAGTACCTCCCATTTCCAACACCTTATGTCACTGTGATTGTATGACCTTGATAGGCTCCCATTGCAACTGAGTCCCTCTTGGTGTGTCTTGTAGGCCAAAGCTTCTGAACCAGGGTGTCATGTGGATTGTAAAGATGTAGCAACATATTGATAATTTTATACTTCTTATACTTCTTATCATGACAAAAACCTTAAAGCATTTTTTTTTTTTTTTTTGCTATCCTTTAAAAAAAATATATAGGAGCTTCCCTGGTGGCTCAGTGGTAAAGAATCTGCCTGCCAATGCAGGAGACAGGTGTTTGATCCCTGATCCGGGAAGATCCCACATACCTCAGCGCAACAAAGCGTGTGTGCCACAACTACTGAGTCTGTGCTCTAGAGCTGAGGCTGCAGCTACTGAAGCCTGTGCGCCCTGGAGCCCACGTTCTGAGACAAGAGAACCCCTGCAATTAGCAGCCTGTGCACGGCAACAGAGAGTAGCCCTGGCCCCCA
>NW_011390113.1:0-503 GCF_000754665.1 Bison bison bison
GACAGAGGATGAGATGGTTGGATGGCATCACTGACTTGATGGACATGAGTTTGAGTAAACTCCAGGAGTTGGTGATGAACAGGGAGGCCTGGTGTGCTGTGGTCCATGGAGTCGCAGAGTCAGACACGACTGAATGACTGAACTGAACTGATAATGGTTTATCGTAGAATATTTTTTTTAATCTATTTTTACTTGCATCAGAGAATATATCTCATTTGAGTCTATCCTTTTATGGTTCCTGGTTCATCACAGACGTTATATTTAAGTAATTTTATGGACAAAACTCTTTAAAGTTTTTATGTTGTATTGGGGTATAGCCAGTTAACAAGGTCATGATAAGTTTCAGGTTGATAGCAAAGGGACTCAGTTATGCATATACATGTATCCACTAAACTCCCCTCCCATCCAGGCTGCCACATGACGTTGAGCAGAGGTCCCTGTGCTGTCCAGCAGGTCCTTGCTGGTTCTCCATGTTAAATACAGCAGTGTGTCCATGTCCATCC
>NW_011390114.1:0-579 GCF_000754665.1 Bison bison bison
AAATCTGCCTAAGGGCACAAACAGTTTAAAGAACAGTGGGCAATATTTTCCAATATTTTAAATGTACGTTTCCTGGACCCAATAATTTCACGTTTAAGATTTTATCTTGTAGATGTACACACATAAACGTGTATGTTTAAGATGTTTATTGCTCTTAAGTTTATATAGCACAAAACTCGAAACAATCTAATGTCCATACGGTTAAGGACGTGGTACTGCCTTCATAAAGGATCTAACTAAACTACTTAAAATATTTATAAGTTTGGATGTAAACCAATAAAAATATATTATTTTTATATAAATTTATTTATTTTAATTGGAAGCTAATTTCTTTACAATATTGCAGTGGTTTTGCCATACATTGGCATGAATATATTCTTGACAAAATATATTCTTGAGAGAGAAAGGTGAGGTACAGACTTTATGGGCAGGATGATTACATTTGTGAAAACTGATATTTTTTACATACACTCACTTGTGTATGCTTAGGAAACTTCTGGAATTATACAAGTTGCTTTTTAAAATTTATTTATTTTAATTGGAGGATAATTACAATATTGTGATGGTTTTTGCCATACA
>NW_011390115.1:0-835 GCF_000754665.1 Bison bison bison
ACTTTAAATATACATAAGACCCAAGTTTCAGTTTTCACACAGCAGACATGAGGATGGCTTCCTTTGTGTCCAAAATGAAGGTACACTGCCAATCTGTAAAGCCGGATGCAACTTAACACACTTCAAATGAAATACAATCTGTTCCTATGGAGGAAAAAAATATAACCTAGAAAAACAGTCAAGCCTCTGCACACATCTATGTTCAGTAAGAAAAATGGATGTAAGAACAGGTTATGGCAGAAGGACATTAAAAATACAAAAGAACTATTGAGTTGAAGGTGTTAGCTCAAGAGATAAGGACCAATAAACACTGTAGAGTAGCTGTCTCCATATATCAGATGATGACATGAACGGATCCATTCCTGTTTAAGGTTTACTCATTGCTTCTGAGATGCAATTTATTGTTTATCTTGACACTGCTTTGGGATTTACCAAATCACTAAAGGGAATGGGAAGTTCAGTTCATAAATATAACCTTTGTAGGATGACAAATACAAGGATGTTCCACTTCAATAACTGAGTTCTTTTTCATTTTTTCTTGTGAAATTTTAAATTTTCCCAGAATTTTGATCATGCCTATAAGAACAAATCTATGCTCAATCAACAGGGCCTCTTCATTCACACTTTAACACCCAAGGGGTAATAGTTTCAAAAGACTAAAATGCTATTCTTCTCTAAGTGTTATCTATATCGCAGTGAGTGTTGTCT
This sequence comes from Bison bison bison, assembly GCF_000754665.1. Classification (NCBI taxonomy): domain Eukaryota; kingdom Metazoa; phylum Chordata; class Mammalia; order Artiodactyla; family Bovidae; genus Bison; species Bison bison. The sequence goes on from NW_011390115.1 coordinate 709, forward strand.
AAAGATTTGGTAGAAGCCTTCACTGGAGGGATTTCAAGTATGGAAACAGATGAAGGAGGAAATATCTGGAGTGGTGGATCCTGCCAGGTAAGTAGAGGCCAGCTCTGAATTTCATTCTATTTCTCTT
>NW_011390116.1:0-578 GCF_000754665.1 Bison bison bison
TAGAAAGGTACTATTCAGCTTCATTACTTTTTGAGTGAACTTTGCTCCTCAATATTTTTAAAGAAATGTTCTCATTTTATGTAAGTATCAATTTTTTGGAGAACATTTTTCTGCTCTCCTTTTTTAAACGTCTTTATTGAAATAGAATCGATATACAGCAAATTGTATATTTAATGTGTACATTTTGATGAGTTTGGATATATGCAAACAATGATTCTACCATCAACGCAATGAATGTAATAGACATACCCAACACCTCCTAAAACTTCCTTGTGTCCCTTTAGTTTTGTTTTATGTTAGACTGTGTGTGTGTGTGTATGAGTGTGTGTGTGTGTAGTGAGAACACAATATTCGATTAACTCTCAACATATGTTGGGGCTACCCACGTGTCTCCGTGGGAAAGTATTCAGCTGACAATGCAGGAGATGCAGGACATGGGGGTTTGATCCCTGGATCGGCAAGATCCCCTGGAGGAGGGAATGGCAACCCATTCCAGTATTCTTGCAGGAGAATGCCATGGACAGAGGAGCCTGGCAGACACGATTCAAGAGAATTGGCACACACTTGGCATGTATGCA
>NW_011390117.1:0-634 GCF_000754665.1 Bison bison bison
TCTTGCCTGGGAAATCCCATGGATAGAGGAGCTTGGTGGGCTACAGTCTATGGGGTAGCAAAGAGTAGGACATGATGGAGCGACTGAATACACACATATCATGTTATCTGTTAATAGGAACAAGGTAAAATGACTTTTGATTTAAAAGGGGGATTTACAAATGTCTAAAATGCAGTTTTCTGCTTGGAAGTTCTAGGTCAGGTCTACATGAATATTTGAAATTTATGAGATAGCTCCTGAAATTTTATGATTGAGCTACTGGTCTTAAATAATGCCAAAACAGTCTATCAATTTAGACTCAAACTCTGCCAAAATAGTTATATTGTGCCACATAAATGTTGCTTAAATTTTTGTTGTTATTCTCGATCTTCATGCTCAACTAATCATTATGGATATTATGTATGTGAATCCTGTTGATTTCCACCACAAGATTGATGTGTGTATTTTTAAGTTGTCAAACAAAACATTCTAAGAAGTTTTAATTCATTAATGGTAAATCTCCTGTATATGTTGCAGAAGTGAGTGCGATTTATCAGTAATAATAATAAAACATTCTGTCATTAGTGCTCTAAATTGTAGCATCTTGAATGACAAGTGGAAAGTTATCATAGGGAAATGAAAAAAAAAAAAAAAA
>NW_011390118.1:0-600 GCF_000754665.1 Bison bison bison
ATGTAAGGAAGAGCCTTAAGTGAAGGACATGATGATTACAAAATAGTTTTGGAAATGCAAGTGGTCATTTGTTTTCCTGGAACTGACTTTAACTCTCAATAACTGGAGAGTTATTGGCATGAAAAGTGCTCTCACTCCTAACAATCCAAAGGATAAAAAGGAGCCTATGTCACTTAAATATTATTAAATTAAGTAAATCTTGGTTATCAATCAAATGAAAAATTTGGACTGATTTGGGAATGTCCAACTTTAAAAGCTACCTGTATGACTTGTAAAAATTGACTGGAAGAGGTGGTGCATGAAAGGGTAAAGTCCAAGAGATAGGTGGTAGTTCAAAAGTGATGACCCTGCCTTATAGTTAGAAACACATATAACTTCTGGTGAAACCACTGTTTATTAAGATGCTATGAGCAAATAAAACTACAAAAAAGAAAATAAGCACAAAGCAGCAAGTGTAAGTGAAAGTGCTCCAAATGGTAGGCACAAATCTGAGATCAAACTGCTTCTGATATAGACAATTCTGTGGAAGAGGTGCCAAGGTGAGAGGCAGTGGTTATTTCAAGTTTTATGTTGACTAATGGTTTTCCAATACAAAAGATA
>NW_011390119.1:0-647 GCF_000754665.1 Bison bison bison
ATCCTTGGAAACTCAGTTCCAGTGTGCTTCTTCCAACCAAGACTAGGGCTGTTGCTATTGGATATTCTGGACCAGCATGTGGCCTGAATGGCTCCTTGACCTAAAGCACCCTCAATTCCATCATGATCAGCAACCAAGATAAAGACTTTCTTAGCTACAAGATCGACTTGAAGGTCGTTGAGGGAGACTGATTATGGGTGGGTATGGGACCTGGTGGGGAGTGGGAGGATCGTGTTAGCCATGTTCCTGCACTGGGAAACTTTGGAGAGGCGTCATGGAAGTTTTTAATGCTCGCCTGGGAGGCAACCTGAGGCACCTAGAAGCTTGCACTTTCATCCTTGTCCCTATCCTGGCAGGTGCAGGTGCAGAGAAGGTCCCACTGCAAACCAATCTTTTCCTTTTGGGACAACTCCTACTTCTGGAACACGATGATCATTAAGGAGTATTACCTTGGCATCACTGGTAAAATGTGGCTCCAGGGTGGTGAGTGTAGGTGTGTAAGGAGGTGGATGATCCACCTGTGGAATCCGCCCCTGTGTCCCCCTGTCTTTCTGCAGGTTATTTATAGGGCACGTTATTCCACTCCAGTCCACTGGTTCTGGGACTTTGAATGAGAAGCACAAGCCGCAGGCTGGACATCATGTGCC
>NW_011390120.1:0-525 GCF_000754665.1 Bison bison bison
AATGAAAACTATTTGTGGGAACCTTTTATTTTTTTTACTGGTCAATTTTTTAATTCAAAGAATTTGAATTCTTAAAGAATAGTCAATAACATGGGTACCAGATGTCTCAAGAAATATTTCAGTCCCTTGAACCTCATGTACCATTGAACTTGGAAGTATTGAAAAGTACATTGAGAAGGGTCTTTGGTTTTCATATTATTAAGTCTGAATACTATAACCTTCTTAGCGAAAATCATAGGCAGAACACTATTTGACATAAATCTCAACAATATCTTTTTTGATCCATCTACTATAGTAATGGAAATAAAAGCAAAAGCAAACAAATCAGACCTAATTTAACTCAAAAGCTTTTGCGTAGCAAAGGAAACCACAAATAAAACAAAAAGCCCACAGAATGGGAGAAAATATTTGTGAAGGATGTGACTGACAAGGAATTAGTCTCCAAAATTTACAAAGAGTTCATGTAACTGAGTATCCAAAAAACAAACAATCCAATCAAAAAATGGGCAGAAGACCTAAACAGAC
>NW_011390121.1:0-464 GCF_000754665.1 Bison bison bison
AGTTCTATTCTTAATTTTTGGAGTAATCACACTGTTTTCCCTAGTGGTGGCACCAATTTACATTCTCATCAGCAGTGTATAAAGATTCTAAGGGCTTCTTTTTCAAAAAATTCAAAATAACTGCAATACATTCTTACATGCAAAAAAACTTGTAAAATTCTTTGATATCAGTGTCCAGATAGCATTTACATTTCCTGACTTGTCTTATAATGAGGTACGTGCTTTAGCTTTATTCAGATACAGTGTATGTCCCATAAACTGCACCCACTTAAAGTATACAATTCATCGTTTTGACAGATGTAAACACCCATGAAAGCACTGCCACAATAAAAAACCAGAACATTTTAATTGTCCCCAAAAGTTTCACTGTGTTCCTTCCTCTATCTCTGGCCAGAGAAAAAGCACTGATCTGCTTTCTGTCACTATAGATGAGTTGACAGAGAATGTGGTTTTGAAAAAAGAAC
>NW_011390121.1:4659-5429 GCF_000754665.1 Bison bison bison
TCCAGCATTTATTGTTAGTAGACTTTTTGATGATGGCCATTCTGACCAGTGTGAGGTGATATTTCATTGTAGTTTTGATTTGCATTTCTCTAATAATGAGTGATGTTGAGCATCTTTTCATGTCTTTGTTGGCCATTTGTATGTCTTCTTTGGAAAAATGTCTGATTAGGTCTTTTCCCCACTTTTTGATTGGGATGTTTGTTTTTCTTGTGTTGACTTGTATGAGCTGCTTGTATATTTTGAAAATTAATCCTTTGTCAGTTGTTTCATTTGCTATTATTTTTTCCCATTCTGAGGGTTGCCTTCGAAAGACTAATTTTAACATGTATAACTTTTATAGTAAAAAAGAAATCTAGCATGATGTTAGCTACTTATCCTAAGGAGCCAATGTCATGTCATACTTCTAAAAGTTATGTTTTATAAAACATAGTGGAGGGACTTCTCTGGTGGTCCAGTGGTTTAGACTCCACACTCCCAATGCAGGTGGCATGAGTTCTATCCCTGGTCAAGGAACTAAGATCTCCCATGCAGCATGTGTGTGCATGCTGAGTTGCTTTGTTGTGTCCGACTCTTTGCAGCCCCATGGGCTGTAGCCCCCCAGGCTTCTTTGTCCATGGGATTTTCCAATCAAGAATACTGGAGTGGGTTGCCATGCCCTCCACCAGGGGATTTTCTGCAACCAGGGACTGAGCCCATGTCTCTTACCTCTCCTGCACTGGCAGGTGGGTTCTTTACACAGGCAGTATGGCATAGCAATAAATAAATAATAT
>NW_011390122.1:0-601 GCF_000754665.1 Bison bison bison
CTGAAGCGACTTAGCGTGCATGCACAGACAATATACAGATAGAAAATAAGCACATAAAAAGATTTTCGCCATTATTAGCCATAAGGGAAATATTGGGGTAGCCAAAAAGTTTCAATTAACTTTTAGGCTAACCCCAATATAAATTAAAACCACAATAAGATATCACAATACACCTATCATAATGGCTAAAATTTTTAAAAATAGTGATAACATCAAAGGCTGACAAGGATGTAGAGAAACAATATATTCAGAAATTGCTGACCCAGAGTGTAAAATGTTATAGCCACATTGGAAATTTTAACTGAGTCTTATGAAACTAAACAGGCACTTACCATACAGCTTAGAAATTGTACTCTTGGGCATTTATCCCAGATAAAGAGAAAATTTTGTTCACACAATAATCAGTGAACAAATATTCACAGCAGCTTTATCCCTAATAGTTCCAAACTGGAAGCCCTGGTGTCCTTCTTGGGTAGGAGGGATACAAATTCTGGTGCAACCATGCGAAGGAATACTAACTTAGCAATAAAAGCAGTGAACTATTGACACTTGACATTTCCAGCAACTTGGATGACTCTCCAAAGAAGAATGAGAAAAAAAA
>NW_011390123.1:0-504 GCF_000754665.1 Bison bison bison
GCCCGTGTCTCTTTCACTCTGTTCCCTGGAGCCCAGGACTGGGGAGGGTGGGGCCACCCGAACCTCTCTCTGCAGCTGGTGATGACCTAGGTGTTCCCCCTGCTGCCTTTAGGGGGTTGGAGGGCAGAGCTGGGTCCTGCAGAGGGAGATGAGGAAGCCCCCAGTGGGGATCTTCAAAAAGAACACGCTGGAACAGCAGCTCCTGGACTGCACACAGTGGCCCCACAGTGCCCCCAGCCTCCGTGCAAATGTAAGAGCTGCCGGAGGAGCCAGCCCAGCAACCTCGGGGATGTCTGTGGACGGGACCTGTGCCCTGGGGAGACGTGCTAAGGGCATCCTCCACTCATCAGTGCGGATTGTTACCACCCTCTTGTCTCCACTTTTGTGGTCACACTCAGCAGCAGACCCCAGGGTTTTTGCTCATGTTTCTGAAGCACCAAGTGAGCTGGGGTCATGATGGAGACACATGCCCTCGTCTGCCTCACCTTTTCAACTCGGGCCCCA
>NW_011390124.1:0-554 GCF_000754665.1 Bison bison bison
TTTTTTATACAGTTCTTCCGTGTATTCTTTCCATCTCTTCTTGATCTTTTCAGCATCTACTAGGTCTTTATTGTTTCTGTCTTTCATTGTGCCCATCTGTGGGTGAAACGTTCCCTTGATATCTTCAAGGAGGAGATCTCTAGTCTTTCTCTTTGTTTTGTTTTCTTCTAGTTTTATGCACTCTTCATTGAAGAAGTCCTTCTGGTCTTTCTGTGCTGTTCTTTGGAACTCTGCATTTAGTTGGATATACCTTTCCCTTTCTCCTTTGCTTTTTGCTTCTCTTCCTTCTTTAGCTATTTGTAAGGCCTCCTCAGATAACCACTTTGCATTCTTGATTTTCTCTTTCTTTGAGATGGTTTTGTTCACAGCCTCCTGCACAATATTATGGCCCTCCAACCATAGTTCTTCAGGCACACTGTTTACTATATCTAATCCCTTGAAACTATTTGTTACCTCCACTGCATTTTCACAGGGGATTTGATTTAAGTCATACCTGGCTGACCTAGTGGTTTTCTCTTCTTTCTTTAGTTTAAGCCTGAATTTAGCTATGAGAA
>NW_011390125.1:0-531 GCF_000754665.1 Bison bison bison
AATACTCCTTAACGATCATCGTGTTCCAGAAGCAGGAGTTGTCCCAAAATGAAAAGATCAGCATGCAGCGGGATTTTGGATGGTTCTGCATCTGCACCTGCAGGATAGGGACGAGGGTAAAGGTGCAAGCTGCTAGATGCCTCAGCTTGTCACCCAGGTAGGCATTAACAGCTTCCACGATGCCTCTGCAAAGTCTCACAGTGCAGGAACATGGCTAACACGATCCTCCTACTCCCCGCCAGGTCCCACACCCACCCATCCTCAGTCCCCCTCACTGACCTTCAATCTTGTATCTAAGAAAGTCTTTATCTTGGTTGCTGATCATGACAGAAACTTGAGGGTGGTTCATAATCTGCTTTAGGTCAAGGAGCCATTCAGGCCACATGCTGGGCCAGAAGATCCAATAGCAACAGTCCTAGTCTTGGGTAGAAGAAGCACACTGGAACAGGAGTTTCCAAAGATGCTGGGTTCTTCCACTTGCCCAGCCAACACTGATGCCTCCGGCCCTGCCATACCATCCAGACACACTCA
>NW_011390126.1:0-686 GCF_000754665.1 Bison bison bison
CTCAGTTGTGTCCAACTCTTTGCGACCCCATGGACTGTAGCCTACCAGGCTCCTCTGTCCATGGGATTCCCCAGGCAAGAATGCTCAAGTGGGTTGCCATTTCCTTCTCCAAGAAATGAGTAGATTTGTGCAATTGTCAGATAATAGTTAAATTTTAAAACTGCAGTGAAGACATTGTATTGTCTTCTGGTGAATGGCTATAACACCACATATGAGTGTTTCTTGCCCTAAACCCCAAAGAAAACATGTACCTCTAAGCCCAACTATGACTCTTCTGGAATGGGCTGTTAGATGCAGAGGGTAAAGGTAAATGACCCCTTGCAGTGTCAATGGTCAAAACCCCAATTATAGTGAAGTTTGAAAGATAACCTGATTCCTTCAATCAATAATTCACACAATAAATTAGCCACTATAGCTTAAGATTCCAAATCCTTTCTCCCTGTTATCTAGTCATGAGATCTAGACACAATTATCTAGCTGAAATACAAACCTGGATTAGGGACTTACTTCCCAGTGACTAAGACTCTGTTCACAATGCAAGGGCAGGCCTGGGTTCAATCCCCAGTCAGGGAACCAGATCACACGTGTCACAATTGAAGAGCCCACATGACACAACTAAGACCTGGAGCAGTCAAATAAATATTTAAAAACCTGAGTCAACCTTAATTTTTCATATTTATTATAGG
>NW_011390127.1:0-509 GCF_000754665.1 Bison bison bison
CTAGGACCGTGGCAAGTTGCCTTCCACCGCATCCCAAGCTGCCCTGCTGCCAAGGGGGGCCTGGGCCTCCCCCACTGGTGGCCCTTCCCGCCCAAGCCCCCTCTGAATGCCAGCAAGATTCTGATTTTTTAAAGGCATCGGAAAATAAGAGACTCTGAAATGCATAGGGCAGCTGGTCCCCTCCTGGCCAGTCTGCCAAGTCCCCCCGGGGAGGAGGGGACAAGGACACATCAGAGGACCAGACAGTGATGCTCAGAAAAATCCCACGAAATGAGATAAAGCAAAGGCCCTGGATGGGCCGCTCTTACCTGAGGAGACGGCGACCTGGATCCCTCGGCCGCAAACATATATACTATAGTAATCACAGTGGTGATATCTCCAGCCTCGCCCAACAAAAACCTCGGGAGCCTGGCAAGGCTCGAGGCGCCCGGGCCCCCACGCCATCTCCAGGCGCCACAGGGAAGCCGTCGGTCAAAGTCACTTGTGTGTGACCCTGACTCTGCCAGAGA
>NW_011390128.1:0-555 GCF_000754665.1 Bison bison bison
TGACAGTTTCTCAGTAGTAGACATTTTATGTTATTGTCAATGGTATCATTTTTAAATGTCATTTTCCAACTTTAAGCTCATATAAAATGAAGTGGTTGATTTTTAATATTGATCTTGTTTTCCTACTGCTCCCTCCATCTTGAGCTGTGTTGGTCACCATGGAGCCGACAACCCCATGTGACCAACTGAGTGCTTGCCTAGTCCAGCCTGAGCTGTACTGTGACTAACAGCATGCACTGTATTTTGAAGGCACTATGAAAAACAAGAATGTAACTGTCTCACTACTAATTTTGTATTGTTTTATGTTGAAATGATAACATTTAGATATATTGTTAAAGAAAATATACTGTTCAAATTAACTTTTTTCTTTTTACTCTTTTGATGTGTCCTCCAGAAAAATTTAAATTGCACATTCATATAAAAAGAAGTGGTCTTTTAATTTCCTAGCTGCAGTCACCATCTGCACTGGTTTTGGAGCCCTGGCACATAAAGTCTGTCACTGTTTCCATTGTTTCCCCATCTATTTACCATGAAGTGATAATGAGTTTGAACAAA
>NW_011390129.1:0-597 GCF_000754665.1 Bison bison bison
CATGCCTGTCTAATCTGATTTTCTTTTATGGTATTGACTTGTTTGTTTTGAAACATAATTTCCTTTCCAGGTAAAATGTACAGAAAACTCCTAGCAAAGGGGGAAAGTGCTCACATTTGCCACATCATCTAAAACAGTCTATGTGTTTTATCCAAAATGGGTGCATTCTCCTGCAGAACCTGCACATAATCTCCAAAATCAGGACATCATATGGTTTCTACAGTATAATGTAATCCACAGCCCCATTTCCCTTTCAGCAGTTGTTCAATTGTATGAATATAACTTTTCTTCCAATCTTTTTTTTTTTTTTAAGAATGTTACTGAGATTTTCAGTGATTTGGACAAACTTGATGGATTTAAAGCAGACAGTGACTATGGGATCTGCGTGGCCTTTTCTCTATGGATATTTTTCACTAAAGATGGTTTTAATGTTTATTCATGTTGTAAAATGTGTGAATCCTGCATTTCTTTTTTTCTGCATAGTAATTAAAAATAAATAACATGCCATTTACCATTTAGATATTTGTAAGCATACAGTGTTGTAGTATGAACTACCTTTCCTTGTTTTGCAAACCGGTTTATAATATGTACCTTGTG
>NW_011390130.1:0-506 GCF_000754665.1 Bison bison bison
AAAATTAAATATTCAAAAAACTAAGATTATGGCATCTGGTCCCATCACTTCATAGCAAATAGATGAGGGAAAAGAGGAAGCAGTGACCGATTTTATTTTCTTGGGCTCCAAAATCACTTTGGACAGTGACTGCAACCATGAAGTTAAAAGACACTTGTTCCTTGGAAGGAAAGATATGACAAACCTGTGCTATGCTGGGCTTAGTCTCTCAGTCATGCCCAACTCTTTGTGACCCCAGGGACTGTAGACCGCCAAACTCCTCTGTCCATAGGGATTCTCCAGGCAAGAATACTTGAGTGAATTGCCATAACCTCCTCCAGGGGAACTTCCCTACCCAGGGATCGAACTCAGGTGTCCTACATTGATAGAGGATTCTTTACCATCTGAGCCATCAGGGAAGCCTGATGACCAATCTAGTCAGTCAGTCAGTTCAGTAACTCAGTCGTGTCTGACTCTTTGTGAGCCCATGAACTGCAGCATGCCAGGCCTCCCTGTCCATTACCAAA
>NW_011390131.1:0-714 GCF_000754665.1 Bison bison bison
CAAACCACTGCAGAGGTCTCCCCAGGACCCAGAAGCTTAGGACCAGACTCCAGGTGGTAGTGCTCACATAAAGAATGGTTTTCCACTCAAAATAAAGGAAATGAACAGAGATGGGTCCTCTGCCCACCTTGGGTTCCCTCTGCATGATCTGTTCAGTAACCATTGCCTCTTATCATCTCTTCCTTCTGGAAAGAATTCTATTCAGGAACCATATGGTCACTATGTTCAGCAAAATCTGCAAACAATTCCTCCTAAGTATTCAAAAGTAGTTTCAAACTTGTGAAAGACAACAAAATACTGTAAAAAACAGATATGTAGTCTCTTACTATCACCTTGCTCCCTCACAGGAGAGGTGTAAGGGTTGGTGGTATCTAGTTCATGTAATGCCACAAAAAATGATCATGGTAAAAGGAAATGCTGCTTCCAGAAGCTACAGAGAAGAGACCCAGGTCTCCCAGATCAGCCACTTTTCCTTTTACACAAACGGAAATCGGTAGGCCTTTTGGAAGAAGAAAATTTCAACCTACGTCTAATTACCCTTCTCTCTCCACAGCTTATGAACTCAGTCGCTTCCTTCAGTGTAAACCAAGATTACTTGCATATATAAAACTCCATTTCTTTAACACATGGCATATAAATTCAATTAATCGGGACTGTTGTAAGCCACTACCATTAGCACAACACTGTCCTAAGTGCTGTGGGTCACACCAAAGG
>NW_011390132.1:0-579 GCF_000754665.1 Bison bison bison
TTACATTTGACCTTTAATCCATTTTGAGTTTACTTTTGTATATGGTGTGAGAAAATGTTCTAATTTTTTTCTTTATATGTTACTTCCAGTTTCCCCAACACTACTTATTGAAGAGACTGTCTTTTCCTCATTTTTATTTTTGCCTACTTTGTCATAGATTAATTGACTATATTTGCATAGATTTATTTCCAGGCTCTCTGTACTGTTCCTTGATTTAGATGTCTGCTTTTGTTCCACAATCCTTATGTTTTGATTATTATAACTTTGTATTAAAGCCTAAAGTTAATACTTCTAGCTTTATTCTTTTTTCTCCCGACTACTTTGCCTACTCAGGATCTTCTGTGATTTGACACAGATTTTAGGATTACTTGATCTAGTTCTGAGAAACTCATGGTGTTTTAATAGGGATTACATTAAAACTGTAAAGGTTGAACAAAGAGTCCCTCTGCATCTTGTAAATAACAAAGTAAGTAGGCAAACAATAAGGACCTGCTTTATAGCACAGGGAACTACATTTAATAGCTTGTAATAACCTATAATGGAAAAGAAGGAAAAAGAATATATATATATATATATATA
>NW_011390133.1:0-561 GCF_000754665.1 Bison bison bison
GGATAGATAGGAAGCCTGAGTTCACAGGAGCCCTCTGAAAGTCTGGACCCATTGGAACTGCTTATGACACTGAAGCTGGTAGATACCAAGGTCAGTCATGTGGTCATGGTTCACATGGTTCAACAGTTCATGGGACTCCACTAGGAGCCTAGTCCTATAGTATCTTCCAAGAGCTGCAGGAGCCACCCTGGACTGCTGGAGCAAACAGGAACAAGGGTGAGCCAGGGGCCTGGATTCACAGGAGCTCATCTTCAGCCTAGTGTCACTGCTTGAGGCTACTGGAGCCTACTGGGGCCTACTGGGGCTGCTGGAGCCAGCAGGCACCAGAAGGAGAAGTGCCTGGGTTCCTGGGAGCCCACAGAGAGCCCAATGCCATGGGACCTGTCTCTGGGCTGGGCTGCTCTGGCTTCAGTTCAGTCACTCAGTCATGTCCAACTTTTTGTGACCGCATGGACTCCAGCATGCCAGGCTTCCCTGTCCATCACCAACTCCCAGAATTTACTCAAACTCACATCCATCGAGTCGGTGATACCATCCAACACCTCCTCCTCTGTTGTCCCC
>NW_011390134.1:0-707 GCF_000754665.1 Bison bison bison
AAGGAGTTATGAATATACAATGAACAAAAACAGTCTCCTCAATAAATGATGCTGGGAAGCTAGATAACTACATGTAAAAGAATGAAATTAAAACATTTTCTAATAATACACACATATACAAATAAACTCAAAAGGAATTAAAGGCCTAAATGTAAGACTGGATACTGTAAAACTAGAGGAAAACATATACAGAACCTCTTTGATATAAATCATAGCAATATCTTTATGAATTTGACTCCTAGAGTAATGGAAATAAAAATAAACAAATGGGACCTAAACTTTAAAAGTTCTGCTCAGCAAAGGAAACCAAAACCAAAGAAATGACAACCTACAGAATGAGGGAAAATATTTGTGAATGATGTGATTAATCTCCAGGGATTAATCTCTAAAATATAAAAACAGCTTATGAAGCTTAATATAAAAAATAAAAATAAAAACAACAACCCAATCCAAAAATGGGCAGAAGATCTAAATAGGCATTTCTCTGAAGCAGACATACAGATGGCCAACAGACACATGAAAAGATGCCCAACATTTCTAATTATTAGAGAAATGTAAATCAAAACTATAGTGAAATACCACCTCACACCAGTCCAAATGACCATTATACAAAAAATGTACAAATATTAAAGGCTGGAAAGGGTGTGGAGAAAAGAGAACCCTTCTAAACTGTTGGTGGGAATGTAAACTACTACAACCAGCATGGA
>NW_011390135.1:0-606 GCF_000754665.1 Bison bison bison
CCATGGACTGCAGCCTTCCAGGCTCCTCCGTCCAGTGGGTATTTTCCAGGCAAGAGTACTGGAGGTGGGGTGTCATTGCCTTCTACCAAAACAAGAAAGAAAATTACTAAATTTAGAATTCAAATAAAATTCAGAGTATTTTATAGAAAAAAAAAAAAACTCTGCCAAAGTAGTCATAGATGGAACATACCTCAACATAATGAAAGCCTAATATGACAAAACCACTTCAAACATTATTATCAATAATCAAAAACTTAAAACATTTCCTTTAAAATCAGCGTTAAGACAAGGGTGCCCATACTCATCACTACTAGTTTTGGAAATTCTAGCCACACTTTTCAAAGAAGAAAAAGATATACAAAGAATCCTGATTGGAAAAGAAGAGGTAAAACTCTCTATATTGCACATGATATTATCCTTTACACAGAAAACCCAAGAGATGCCACCAGAAAATTACTGGAGTTAATCAATGAATAGAGTAAATGTGCAGGGTATAAAATTAATACACAGAAACCCTTATATTCCTATACACTAACAATGAAAATTCAGAAAGAGAAATTAAGGAATAATCCTGTTCATCATTGCAATGAAAGGAATAAAATAACT
>NW_011390136.1:0-866 GCF_000754665.1 Bison bison bison
CCCCTGGAAAAGGGAAAGGCTACCCACTCCAGTATTCTGGCCTGGAGAATTCCACTGACTGTGTAGTCCATGGGGTCACAAAGAGTCAGACACGACTGAGCGACTTTCACTTTCACTTTTCATGCAGGATCCTAGTTCCCTGACCAGGGATCAAATCCCAGCATTGGCAGCATGGAGTTTCAACCACTGGACCTTCAGGGAACTCCCATGAAGACATTTTAGAGATGAGGAAGTGAGGCAAAGGAGACACTTAGCAAGTTGTTTCCTGAGGCCAAGAAATGAATTCAGTCACCTGACTTCTGGACTGGATGTAACTATCAGGCTGAGAAACTCAGGAATGAGAGAGTTGGATCATTTGGAAACCTGGGCTTTGGTTTCCAATTGGGAAGTAGGAATACTCACACCACATCCTCAGGGTTCTTAAAGGATATGGCAAGTAAATAATGAACATAATGCATTCGAGAATGGCACCTGTGATAAGTAGTGGGTTGTCTCTTTTATTTGAGATGACTTGATGTTTCTGGAGCATCCTTTAATGTTACACCCCTCCATGACGCTATTGCATCTTGTAGGATGCAGGAGACTGTAGGTCAACTGTCTTGAGTCAACCCTCTGCCCCAAATAAGTATGTTCATGGATCTTTTTATTGCAGCCACATCTACCAGTTCTTTGGAAACACCTGGAAAATTTACTCATTATCATGTCTCTATAAAGCCCATTAAAAACTATTGAAACTCAGCAATCTCAAATGAAACAGTTTGTGAGCTGTGCTTGATTTGAACGACTTTAACTATTAGTAACTTTCCCACCTGTCTTCTTTTCCACTAGGCAAATGATTATATACTGTAATGTGATAACTTATTGTT
>NW_011390137.1:0-513 GCF_000754665.1 Bison bison bison
CTGGTGAATCCGCAGGTCTGAAGGCTGTATGAACCCTCTGGCACAGATGTCACATGGAAAGGGCCTTTCTCCTGTGTGTGTCCTCTGGTGCAAGGTAAGCTGAGATTGATAAGGAAAGCTCTTTTTGCACACCTTGCATTCAGAGGGTGCCCGTCCTGGGGTTCCTGCTCCCTCAGGAAGACTGGTGGGTCCCCCGGTGCCAGATGAACCAACGGAATGGAACCCAAGTCGTCCTGAGAACTCTCCTTGATCCAAACACGTGGCTGCCTCTTGAAGCACGTCTTGGCAAGAGGGACTGCTGTCCCGTTTCCTTTTGACGTGTCTGCGATTCTTCAGAGGACCTCGTCTGGATCCACTAGGAGTGGAAACATCTCCCTCTGGAACACAAGAGGAAAGGCTTCAGAGCCACATTTGAAGTATCACTTCCTTCCTGGGGACTCTCCCCTCTCTCTGCCCTCCCAGAATCTGCTGAAAGAAGACATTCAGCACCATATTTATCAAGGAGCATTTTCC
>NW_011390138.1:0-631 GCF_000754665.1 Bison bison bison
CACAAGATTCTGCAACCATCACCACTACATAATTCCAGAAAATTTTCATCATGACCAAAAAGAAGCCCCATACTCATTAACAGTCATTCTCCATTCCCTGCTCCTCCTCCTGTCAACCAATAGTCTGCTTTCTCTCTCCATGGATTTGTCTATTCTGGACACTACATATGAATGGAATCATACCATATGTGGCCTTTTGTGTTTGACTTCTTTCACTTAGCATAATATTTTAAGATTCATTCATGTTGCATCATGTATCAGTACTTTATTCTTTTTATGGTCGAACAATATTCCATAAACAGTATGTACCATATTTTGTTTATCCATTTATCAGTTGATAGACGTTTGGGTTGTCTCCACTTATTGGCTATTGGAAATAATCCTTCTAATGAAAAATCTTGCACAAGTTTTTGTATGAACACGTGTTTTCTTTTCTCCTGGATATACATCCAGAAGTGAAATTGTTGGTTCCTATTGTAACTCTATGTTTATAGCATTTTGAAGAACTCAGACAGCTTTCCAAGATGACTCACTATTTTACTTTCACACCAGCAATGCAAGGCATTTGAATTTTTCCAATTCCTCACTTGTTATTATCTGTTTTGTTGTTTTTTTATTATAGCCATCTTAG
>NW_011390139.1:0-548 GCF_000754665.1 Bison bison bison
AAAGTCCCCCCATCCAGCAACACCTCTCCACACTGGCATTGCAAACACCTGACATCAGCTGCTCTGATCGCGGCTGGTCCATGAGAACAGGAAGATCCCAGGATTGATTCAGTCACCAACCTGGGAACTAATGCCCTGCCTGTTATCTGAGGGCAACAGTAGAGGTTTTCACTTTGCATTTCCGTGAATATTTACAAAGTGGTTTGGGGTGACATCACCCCAGCAGCAGTCCACAACCTTGACACCAGCTCTGAAAGCCAGAGCCCATGGTCTTGAGAACCCCTACCCACAGGCTGGACAGAGCCTCCCTCCCAAGGCTGATGCTGTTGGGACTACATGCGGGGAGCAGTGGTCTGAGAGCAAGCACCATGTTCTGGACTTGTCTGGGAATGGGTTGCTTGAGTAGGCCCAGGCCCTGGTGGGGAGAGTCATGAAGCTGTTTGTTTCTTTAGTCCTTTGCCCCAGGATTCTTTTCAGAGGAATGTTCTAAATGTAGATGACCAAGACTGTAGGACAATTTGTGGTCTTCATAAAAAAAAAAGAAAAAA
>NW_011390140.1:0-526 GCF_000754665.1 Bison bison bison
CCTACTCCAGTGGGTCATCTTGACCCAGGGATCAAACCCATGTCTCTGGCATCTCTTATATTTGCAGGCAGATTCTTTACTACTGTACCACCTGGGTGGCCCTATTTTATATATATTAGTGTGTATATGTTTTGATCTCAATCTTCCATTTATCTCTCCCCCCACCTTCCCCTCGGTAACCATAAGATTGTTTTCTATAGCTTTATTTCTGTTTTATAAATATGTTCATTTGTACCACTTTTTAAGATTTAACATATAAGTGATATCATGCAATATTTGTCCTTCACTGTCTCACTTCACTGAGTATGACAATCTCTAGGTCCATCCATGTTACTGCAAATGGCATTATTTCATTCTTTTTTTTTTAGTGGCTGAGTGATACTGGGCTTCCCTGGTGGCTCAATAGTAAAGACTCTGAGTAATATTTATGGCTGAATTATATTGGGGTTCCCTGGTGGTTCAGTAGTAAAGAATGTGCCTGACAATGCAGGAGATATGGGTTTGATCCCTAGGTTGGGAAGATACC
>NW_011390141.1:0-608 GCF_000754665.1 Bison bison bison
ACAAAAACTTCTCCAGACACTGTCCAGTGTCCCTCGGGGACAAAACTGCTTCCAGTTGCACCACTGGCTGCAAGCAGGTTTTATGTCCGTGGGGTATTTATTGAGAACACCTGACAGGAGGGGCTCTGAGCTAAGCGCTGGGGCTATGACAGCGAGGAGGGTAAATGCTCTTCTGTCTTCATGGAACTTCCGTCTGGTGGGGAACGGAAGTCTCCAGGCAGGAGTCAGGGGTCCTCTGGACCTATTACTCTAAGGACATGTAAACCCTGGAAGGACCCAGTCATTTCTCAGTACATCGTGTTATCTTGACCTGTTGCCCCCTCAGATAAGTGGGGAAATGAGCACTTCCACTTGGGGATAGAGAGCTTCTGCAGCACAGGCTCATAAGGAGCTGGAGAAATGAAGAGTGGAGTATAAAGTGGGCCCCAGAGCAGAATAAAATAATTTTTAGTGCTTACATATCATCTACTTTGGGGGTGATGATTTGGGCATTTTTAAAAATTTGTTTCTTCTTGGCTACCATACCCATGAGTAAGAATGTCATCAGGGAGAGCCAGATCTGGTGCCTGATGTTATCTCTCTTACTACTTGATTTTCTTTTGCAATCC
>NW_011390142.1:0-507 GCF_000754665.1 Bison bison bison
TTTGAATTTACCAAGGCTAGATTTATGACCCAGGATGTGATCCATCATGGAGAAGGTTCTGTGTGCACTTGAGAAAAAGTTGAAATTCATTCTTCTGGGGGGAAATGTCCTATAGATATCAGTTAGGTCTAACTGGTCCATTGTATCATTTAAAGTTTGTGTTTCCTTGTTAATTTTCTGTTTAGTGGATCTACCCATAGATGTGAGTGGAATATTAAATTCTCCCACTATTATTGTGTTACCGTTAATTTCTCCTTTCATATTTGTTAGCATTTTCCTTACATATTGTGGTGCTCCTATGTTGGGTGCATATATATTTATAATTGTTATATAAGATATTATATTATGTTATATCTTGATGTTATATCTTATATTATGATATATATTGATGTTATATCTTCTTCTTGATATCTTCTTCTTCTTGATTGATCCTTTGATAAATATGTCGTGTCCTTCTTTGTCTCTTTTCACAACCTTTGTTTCAAAGTCTATTTTATCTGATTTGAG
>NW_011390143.1:0-551 GCF_000754665.1 Bison bison bison
AAAAATCCTCCTGGGATTTTGTTCAATATTGCATTGAATCTGTAGTCATTTTGAGAATGATTGACATCTTAGTAATACTGGAGTCCCCCTCAAGCGTGAACATGTTCTCCTCTTCCTCCCTCCCCACCACTGACTTGATATCTCTCAGTAAGATGTTGTAATTTTCATTGTGTAGGCTTTCACATTTTTCATTAAATTCATTCCTCAGTATTTTATGTTTTATGATAATTTTGTATATGGTATTTTAGATTTTGTATTTTCTAGTTATTTGTTGCTTGTACATACAAATGCTGTCAATTCAATTTGTTGGTGCCAACCAATTAATTTTAATTTCTTACTAATTGGGTCAGAGCCTCTTTTCTTAGGGATAATTTAGGCTGAGCTTTCAAAATTTGGTGGCATATTGAGTGCAGTACTTTAACAATATCGTCTTTCCGGATTTGAAATAGCTTACCTGGAATTCCATCACCTCCACTAACTTTGTTCATAGTAATACTTCCTAAGGCTCAGTTGACTTCAGACTGCAGGATGTCTGGCTGTAGGTGAATCAT
>NW_011390144.1:0-605 GCF_000754665.1 Bison bison bison
GTGAAAAACCTTCAGCTAACATCATACGTAATAGTGAAATGAATACTTTCTGCTCAAGAATGGGAACAAGGCAAGAATGTCTATTCTCTTCACTCCTATTCATTACCATACTAGAGGTCCTAGCTGGTGCAGTCAGGCTGATTTCAACACTTACCATAAAAGCATATTAGTTGAAATAGTGGGGTACTACTAAAGAACAGTCACATCAATGGAACAGAATGGACCCACACATAAATGGTCAACTGACTTTTGACAAAAGATAGCAAGGAAATTCAATGGAGGAAACAGTGCTAGAACACTATTCATCCACATACAAAAAAAATGAACCTCATAACAAAATTCAATCAAAGTGAATCATTAGGTCCTACATGACAAGGTTAATACTATAAAATTTCTAGAGAAAACAGGAATAAGTCATTGTGACTGCGGGATAGATAAAGAATTTTTAGAGCCATGAAGACAAAAACTGACAAATTGGATCTTATTAAAATTTTAAGTTTCTGCCCTTCTAAAGGCCATTAAGAAAATGAAAAGACAAGCCACAAACTAAGAGAAAAGATTTTCATAACACACCTGGTAAAGGTCTCTTAACTAGCACATTTAAA
>NW_011390145.1:0-541 GCF_000754665.1 Bison bison bison
GAGTACAAGAAACTACTATCCCATGTTAATATGCAAGGTATTACCAACTCAAGAGACCCAAAATTTGAAGACAGATCCAAATTAGAGTCCACCTGGTAATTACCCTGTCGTCTCATTCCACCTCCCACCCCCGACATGAAGCTAGATAGAATTGTCCTAACTTAAGTCAGAAGTATCAAACTTGTTAAGGAAGAGTCTAGCCTTGCTAGAAAATCATGCTTTTATTTTATATAAAACATTTTGCTCCTCCTCTATGAAAAACATCATAGTATATCAATGTACCTAATATTATCAAACCAATTAGAAGCATTGAACTTGAAAGCTGCTCAGTCATGTCTGACTCCTTGGGCCCCCATGGACTATACAATGCATGGAAATCTCCAGGCCAGAATACTGAAGTGGGTAGCCTTTCCCTTCTCCAGGGGGAACTTCCCAACCAAGGGGTCAAACCCAGATCTCCTGCATTGCAGACGGATTCTTTACCATCTGAACTACCAGGGAAGCCCATAGAAAGCATTATTAGCATTTAAGTCATATAAGC
>NW_011390146.1:0-513 GCF_000754665.1 Bison bison bison
GAAAGCAAAGGGAAATATAAATGCTTTGGGAATTTGGATAAACATTAAATTGTACTAAACTCCATTTGAATTCAATGTGATTATTACATGTATATTTTTCTCTTTGTTTGTATATGGAGTAAGTAAACATCAGCTAATCAGTAAGAAAAAAAAATGAGAGTTTGTGTGTAACAAAGGGTTGGTACCTGAATGTGTGTTGGGCATATCATGAGTAAAGGTAAACACGTTCGTGGGATTAAAGTCTCTTCCCCAAATCTGCCGTGTTCCCTGAAAGCATCTTTTTTCCTGACCAGCCCTCCTTCATCATTTCATTCCTCAATCGTCTTCCTGGTGTGGGGAGGGGGACCCCAGGAGGGCCTGAGTTCTCTGAGGACACAGTCAGCAACCCCTCACAGGGGGAGCCCCATAGACAGGACCTCTATTCACTGCTTTCTGCTTTTATACAGAGGTCCCTCCTGTATGCAAATATCCACTCAGGTCACAGGGTAGAAACACAGCACCAGCTCACTTAAA
>NW_011390147.1:0-601 GCF_000754665.1 Bison bison bison
CCACTGTGTCAAAAGTGTACATTTTAAAACATAATGAAAAAAGGAAGCTTAGTTCCCCTAACTTCTGAAGGAAGGAGGTCTCCAAGATGGTAACGTTGGAGACATTCTCTTCTTCCCTTTCTTTCTTCGGGAGTCTCACCCTTCAATGTGGATAACTCCCATGCCGAACACTCTGGAAATCAACTCATTTCTAAGTGCACCTTCCTCCAGATGTCATGCTGGAAACTGAAGCAACACATCCAAACCCAAATATCATTTCTGTCTTCTAATTTCCCTATTGTTGTTAATGTCCTAACCTCCTCCCAATTAAACAGGCATTTGGACTTCTATTCAATGCTTTCTATTCTCATGGCCAACATCTTCACACAGGGTTTGGCAAGGTCTCACGTAGGAAGCTCTCGGGGCTTCCCTGGTGGCTCAGGTGGTAAAACGTCTGCCTGCAATGCGGGAGACCTGGGTTCGATTCCTGGGTAGGGAAGATCCCCTGGAGAAGGAAATGGCAATCCACTACAGCACTCTTGCCTGGGAAATCCAATGGACGGACGGCTGATAGGCTACAGTCCATAGGGTTGCAAAGAGTCAGACATGACTGAGTGACTTC
>NW_011390148.1:0-569 GCF_000754665.1 Bison bison bison
AACTATACTTTGACAGTATGAAATTGAGCTCATGAATCACCCAAACACCTGCTGTGTCTGAGCAGGAGGCTCTAGAATGTTCTGTGCCACTTACCCTACAGATTTATTTACTTTTATATTCTGGAAATCATGCCTTTACGTTATAATCAAACTCTGTGTCATTTCAATGCATTTATTTGCATCTTTTCCAGTGAAGTTTGTCTTCATCACAGGCGGTTTTCATCTGACTCCTGCCTTTCCCACACCAGACTCCTGCAGGGACTGGAGGGATTTTCCACAGGCTCAGCCCTGCCTGGACCTGAAGTCAGAGACAGCCCAGTGTAGCAGTGTATGTGCGGCTCTTTAACCACCTGATGGTATCAAGAATGAGGCTTGCTGTTCCAAGCAGGGCATTAGGTCTGTTTGTTCCATTTCCCAAGAACCATTGTCCCACTTAGCTGCAGGTTTCTCTCCCAGCCCAGCTGTGGGTGCTAGTTCTTCCTGCTTACAGCCAGCCCACTTGACCTCAAGTACCCTTTTCTTCTCTGTGATGTTGGTCATCTTGTCCCACTCACCACATTTTATGCATC
>NW_011390149.1:0-505 GCF_000754665.1 Bison bison bison
TTCAAAATTAAAAAAAAAAAAACAAAAAACAAAGGAAAAAAAACACTTTCAAATCCAAAAGTAAAAGAACTTTTGTTTTTACTTCCTTATTCCTCTTTTAAGTATATATACATTTATTTTCTCCTAAGTTGTTTATAAAAACACTTTAGGTATCTATAGGATATCTACATTTTCTAAAATTTAAATGGTATTCTATTTTATTGGAAGAGGTATGATTTGTGGAACATGATAGCACTAGGTGCTTTAAACCATAGTCTGAAGGAACTAACAGTTCACAGCTATTTAAGTAAGGCCTTGGTAAACTATGTTTCATAAAGCTATCAATAATCAACTTTATCTAGTGACTATACTTTCCCCTTATATATTCTTATCTACTTTAATACCAGTAGAAAACAGCCAGAAAATTCTGGGACATAAAAAAAAGAAGAGTTGATATACATTTGTTTGAGCAGGCTCCAGGAGTTGGTGAGGGACAGGGAAGCCTGACGTGCTGTAGTCCATGGAG
>NW_011390150.1:0-562 GCF_000754665.1 Bison bison bison
GTTCCTTCTGGGCTACAATTCCAAGGGGAGTCAACCTATCTGATTTGAGGAAAGGACACAAGAGCTGGAAATAATCTCAAGTACCAAGCTTTGTTAGCATCAACAGTTTGTGTTAAGGAAATATTATTTGTCTCTTTGATCACCTTGTCCTAGCCCCCGGACAAACATTTGCAAAATATGAAAGCATATTACAATGAGAATAATGATTAAGGATTTGCGATATTTTTCAAAAGGGTCCTCTTATTTTAGAGGACAACAAGCAAGATGAGTTTTCGAGTGTTTCCATCTGATAAATATGCGGTGTCCCAGTGGTCCTTTCTGTGAGGCTAGAGCTTGAATGGCCTCACTCACAATTAGTGTTGCAACTAGAGAAAGCCCGCACTAGCAATGAAGAGCCTGCGTGCTACGTCAAAGACCAGCCTCCAAGAATGAGTAAATAAGTAAATCATAAAACCACATGTACAAAAAAGAGTCTCAGACTGAATTCCAGAAGACAAGGAACCAACACCATTCTAACCTCAGGAAGTCCAGGCCCAAATCCTGTCATTTGATTTTGCTTGCC
>NW_011390151.1:0-663 GCF_000754665.1 Bison bison bison
ACCCTGGAAATCTAGAAAGGATCATCAGTTTGGATGTAGCTGAGAAAACAGCCCTGTTATTCCAGTTTCCCCAAGTGATTCCATTTTGGAAGGCCCTAGATGAAAACCATGTGGAAGAGACACTGACAAGTAAACTGTAGTCTGGCCATGGACTCCACGTCCCCCACTAACAGTCAGCCGTATTCCTATTAAATTACCAAATATTTCAGCAGTATATCCAGGAAGCAGTAGTGTCTGTCTGTTGTTTTGTTTGTTTATAGCAGGCTATCCTTCAAGAATGGATCTAAGACAAATACAAAACATGACATACTCTTGAAACTCATCAACTGCTATAAATGTATCAATCATTATAAATATACTGTTCACTAGTATGCTTGTTCAGAGAAGGCAATGGCACCCCACTCCAGTACTCTTGCCTGGAAAATTCCATGGACGGAGGAGCCTGGTGGGCTACAGTCCATGGGGTCGCACAGAGTTGGACATGATCAAGCGACTTCACTTTCACTTTTCCTTCATGCATTGGAGAAGGAAATGGCAACCCACTCCAGTGTTCTTGCCTGGAGAATCCCAGGGACAGGGGAGCCTGGTGGGCTGCCGTCTATGGGGTCGCACAGAGTTGGTCACAACTGAAGCGATTAGCAGCAGCAGCAGCAGTATATTTGT
>NW_011390152.1:0-508 GCF_000754665.1 Bison bison bison
AAGAAACACTTGTTCCGTTGAGTTTATTTCTCTTTACGGTTGAAAATACATACCACATGGTGAAAATACACAAAGCAGATATGTAAAACCAAGCGGATATATGGATAAGCAGATACATTCCCATTTTACCGACGGAATACCTGACAGTAAGACAGCACTTCTTTGTAAAAGGAGAACATTCTCCTAGACTAAAGCAATGAAACAGGAAATTAGTCTTTTTCTTAATTCTTAGCCTCATTCCCCCATCACAGATGAGGCATCACGGGCACAGAGAAGTTAGGTCAGCTCCCCCAAGTCGTTCTGATAGTACGTGTTTGAGTCCCCCAGGCAAGGAATATTCAACATGTCCAAACTGCACCCATCCCCCCCAACCCCCACTTCCCACACAGCTGCACCTCCTTTACTGTCCCCTGACTCAGTGCAAGGCAGCCTTCTCCCAGCTGCTTAGGCCAGAGATGCTTAAAGCCATCCTTGCCTGCTGCCTCTCTCTCACCACACTCTCAATCAT
>NW_011390153.1:0-585 GCF_000754665.1 Bison bison bison
GGTACTGAACTTTGTCAAAAGCTTTTCCTGCATCTATTAGTATCATAACGGTTTTTATTCTTTGATTTGTTAATCTTGTGTATCAAACTGATTCATTTGCATTATTTTAAAGAAATCCTTGCATCACTGAGATAAATTCCACTTGATCACAGTGTACAATCCTTTTCATGCATTACTGAAATCTGTTTGCTAGTATTTTGTTGAGAATTTTTTCATATATGTTCATCAGTGACATTGGCCTGTAATTTTCTCTTTTTTGTGGTATTGTGTTCTGTGTTTTTGTTTGTTTGTTTGTTTTTGCTTGTTTTTTAATCAGGGTGATGGTGCCCATAAACTTGGGAGTGTATCTTCTTCTGTAATTTTTTGAAAAAGTTTGAGAATGGTAGGTGTTAGCTCTTCTGAAAGTGTTTGATAGAATTTGCCTATGAAGCTATCTGGCCCTGGACTTTTGTTTGTTGGAAGAGTTTTAAATCAGTTTCAATTACACATGATTTGTTTGTTCATATTTTCTATTTCTTCATGATTCAATATTGGGGGCGTGTATCTTTCTAGGCATATGTCCACTTCTTCCAAGTTGTCCATTTT
>NW_011390154.1:0-504 GCF_000754665.1 Bison bison bison
CAAGATGCCTATCATAATGATGAAACATATGAAGCACACAATAAAATTTTTCCTGCATAAATTCCCTTTCCATTTAATCCAGGAGAAACTTTGTTACTCCTAAACAACTCATTTTCTTTTATCAAATATGGAAACTATATAGTCCACTATATGTCCCTTTTTCTCTAGCCTCTAGGAAGCTCAAGCACTAAACTTCTCAGTGCAAGTAGGACAAGTGCTTCAGTTACACTAGATAATCTCTAAGGACACTTTTAGGTCTCTCCTCTGCTTCTTTTCAGGACAGTACTCAGTATAAAAGAAGAACATTTGCTAAATGAGCCTCTGTAGACTTACTGAAACTTTCAATTACACACTTTGCAAACATGGAGCAGACGATTGCCTATTGGAAGGACTGATGCTGAAGCATAAGCTCCAATGCTTTGGCCACCTGATGCAAAGAACTGACTCATTGGAAAAGACCCTGATGCTGGGAAAGATTGAAGGCAGAAGGAGAAGAGGGTGACA
>NW_011390155.1:0-518 GCF_000754665.1 Bison bison bison
TGATCTTAGTTTTTTGAATGTTGAGTTGTAAGCCAGCTTTTTCACTCTCCTCTTTCACCTTCATCAAGAGGCTCTTTAGTTCCTCTTCACTTCCTGCCATTAGAGTGGCATGATCTACATATCTTAGGTTGTTGATATTTCTCCCAGCAATCTTGATTCCAGTTTGTGATTCATCCAGACTGGCATTTTCAATGATGTACTCTGGATATAAGTTAAATAAGCATGGTGACTATATACAGTCTTGTCATATTATTTTCCCAATTTTGAACCAGTCTGTAGTTCCATGTCTAGTTCTAACTGTTGCTTCTTGACTTGCATACAGGTTTCTCAGGAGACAGGTAAGATAGTCTGGTATTCCCATTTCTTTAAGAATTGTCTGCAGTTTGTTGTGATCCACATAGTCAAAGGCTTTAGCATAGTCAGTGAAGCAGTAGTAGATATTTTTCTAGTATTACCTTGCTTTCACTATGATCCACCGAATGTTTGCAACTTGATCTCTGGTTTCTCACCACAGAGAA
>NW_011390156.1:0-526 GCF_000754665.1 Bison bison bison
TTAGCCCCATCATAGAACCACCAAGCAGATGGCCCCAAAACTAGAAAACAATTATACCAAAGAAGTTCTCACACTGTTGCAAAAGTTGTAGGGCCCACAACAGATTCCCCAACCCGGATTTCTGGCAAAGGGACTGAGACTCTAGGGAGCCCTGAGTAATCTAGAGGAAAAGAATAGAAGTCTAGATGTGAGGGGCTCCAAATAGTGGATTAATCGACAAGGAAAAACCATTATCATCCCTCTGTAAGGTAGTTGAGCAGATATCCCAAGAACACTCAATATGTTTATTATGCCCTTTAGCCTGGTAACTCCCATCAGGCCATGTGGAATAGTGGGTGGCATTAGAGAGCCCTGAGTTCAAACGCCAACATCCCATTTACTAGCTCTCTTGTCTTGGGCAACTTACCACCCCAAACCCCCAATTTACTTTTTTACAAATGGGATAATAACATCCATCCTTTTAACCTTTCCTAAGGTAAAAGCAATATAATAACTTGAAAAGAAATTTTTGAATATTGAAAGGAAA
>NW_011390157.1:0-739 GCF_000754665.1 Bison bison bison
TTGTGCTAACTCAAATGACTAGATAGGGACTGTACACCGTCCTGGTGTGAACAGGATTCCTCTCTGGGCTGGGAAGGAAAAAACTTGCTGAGAGCTCCTTGTTCCTTGGACAGGAAGATTTACTTAGTTCTCTGTTGGAAACGGGTTCTTTCCTGCATAGGTGGTTTGCTTGTTAATTTCTGAGCTTGCCTTTTGGATCTGCCTTTTCCTCTCTGCCTCTTTTCACTGCTTAATTCTGTCTCTAGCTGGACTCTTCCCTTCAAATTTGTGATTCCCACCATACCCACTATGTTTTTTTTTTTTTTTCCTGCTGGCTGTCCCTAAATTGCCTTGGGCAAATAATTTACATCACCAAGACAAGGGTCTGGCACACAGTAGGTGATCAGTTATTCATGTGTTTGTGAATAAATCTAAAATTAAAATAAAATGGTTCTGTGAGTCAGCCTGGGCATGAGCTTGAGTGTGATTTCAAGCATAAGTATGAATTTTAGGCTTTTGAAAAATCTGACTTGTTTCTACTTCTCCACAGTGATGGAAAACTAGTAATAGATCTCTAGTGAAGTTAGCTAGTTCTCCATGTGATTATATTTTATTTTTGGGTCTTGTCATAAAAGCCAGTCTTTTCTGTGATGACGTTTCTATGCTATAAAAAACCATTTCCCATAAAACACATCAGTCATATGGGGTCAGTTCTGGTCCCTTGAGTTTGCCATTCTTTCTGATGGGGGCTTCTAGCAAT
>NW_011390158.1:0-627 GCF_000754665.1 Bison bison bison
ATGATAGTAAAGATGATCAAAACCCTTGAAAACAAAATGGAGAAAATTCAAGAATCAATTAACAAAGACCAAAAACAATTAAAGAATAAGCATACAGAGACAAACAACACAATTATTGAAATTAAAAATACTCTAAAAGGAATCAATAGTAGAATATCTGAAGTGGAAGAATGAATCAGTGAGCTGAAAGATAAAATGGTGGAAATAACTTCTGAATAGCAGAATAAAGTAAAAAGAATGAAAAGATCTGAGGACAATCTCAGAGACCTCTAGGACAATATCAAACGCACCAGCATTCGAATTATAAGGGTCCCAAGGCAATGGCACCCCACTCCAGTACTCTTACCTAGAAGATCCTGTGGATGGAGGAGCCTGGTGGGTTGCAGTCCATGGAGTCGCTGAGAGTCAGACACGACTGAAGTGACTTAGCATAGCATAGCATAGCAAAAGAAGAAGGAAGAAGAAAGGGTATCAGAAAATTTTGAAGAGATTATAGTTTAAAATTTCCCTAACATGGAAAAGGAAATAGCATATCAAGTCCAAGAGGCACAAAGAGTCCCATACATGATAAACCCAAGGAGAAACACGCCAAGACACATACTATTTGAACTAACAAAGACTAAACAT
>NW_011390159.1:0-681 GCF_000754665.1 Bison bison bison
TGGGGTCCCAGCACCAGCTTGGGAGGGGATGGATGTGGTCTAGGAGGCCACGGCCCTTCTGCCCTCCCTGAGGGTGTCAGGAAGCCTTCACAGGGGGCACGGTGGGCCACACCACAATGGAAGAGTGGGCTATAGAGCCGTTAGAGGAGGAGGAGGAGTCTGATTTCGAGCTGGAGGCCCTGGAGGAGGAGGAGCACCTGGAGGAGGACGAACACCTGTTGGAAGAGGTCGAGGAAGAGGAGACAGTAGAGAATGATAATAGTGAGCAGGAAGGCCCAGCAGTGGTTTCAGGCCACGGGGACTCCTTGGAGCAGTTTGTGACTGTGTTCTGGGTTCTGGTCCACTCCCTTCTACACAGTTTCTCCTACGATGACCATGTCCTGGTCTGGCCCCCTGGCCCCTGCCCAATGGTCATGCACAGCTCCCAGCCTCCCTCCGGCCCTGGAGAGGGTCCCACGCCTCCGCAGGAGCAGGAAGACCTGGCAGAGGGAGGCGAGGCCTCGCAGGGTGAGTACCAAGCAGAGGGCGCCCCCACCCTGGGAGCCTCAGGGTCCCAGGGTCCAGGGGTCTGCATCCCAAAAGTCAGAGGAATCTGCAGTGGAGGCTGAGCTCTGGGAGGGTGGCGCCCTGGCTGTTGCCTCTGAGTCCTGGGAGGCTGGGGCCTGTGGTCCTGGCAGGGCC
>NW_011390160.1:0-585 GCF_000754665.1 Bison bison bison
GAAAGGCAATGCCAAAGAATGTTCAAATTACCACACAATTGTACTCATCTCACACGCTAGCAAAGTAATGCTCAAAATTCTCCAAGTGAGGCTTCAAAAGTGTGCGAACCTAGAACTTCCAGATATTGAAGCTGGATTTAGGAAAGGCAGAGGAACCAGAGATCAAATGGCCAGCATCTGCTGGATCATAGGAAAAGCAAGAGAATTCCAGAAAAATATCTACCTTGCCAAAGCCTTTTACTGTGTGAATCAGAACAAACTGTGGAAAATTCTTAAAGAGATGGGAATACCAGACCAGCTTAGCTGCCTCCTGAGAAATTTGTATGCATATCAAGAAGCAACAGTTAGAACCAGACATAAAACAATGGCCTAGTGCCCAATTGGGAAAGGAGCCCCACAAGGCTGTATATTGTCACCTTGCTTATTTAACTTATATGCAGAGCAAGTTCAGTTCAGTTCAGTTGCTCAGTCATGTCTGACTCTTTGCAACCCCATGGATTGCAGCACACCAGGCCTCCCTGTCCATCACCAATCCCAGCGTTTACTCAAGCTTGTATCCGTCGAGTCAGTGATACCATCCAACCA
>NW_011390161.1:0-598 GCF_000754665.1 Bison bison bison
CCTTTTCAACATTTTAGCATGAAAAAGTTTCTGACAAACATGGAAATAGAATAGTATGGGAAATATTCTGATACTCTAAATTAAACTATTAATATTTATTTCTTAACAAGAAAGTTACTGGAGCTTCGTGCTCTGTGACTTTCTTCAGTGGTTGAAATTCTGTAATATTTCTTGAGGTGGGCTAATAAACAAACTTGTCCTTCGGGTAAGCATTTTAAAATTTTATCTACAAATTCCTAGAAAGTAGTAAACACAGAGAAATTTACATAAATGTTGCTACTGATATTTTGACAAGGTACTGGAATTTATCCCATAATGGTATGAAAGAGAAAATTGATTATGTCTATACTTTTTAATAATACATTGAGAAAGAGTTTTCTCTGACTAGAGTAAATGTGTGAGTTGGGGAGAATTATGATGAAGCTCATCTGGATTTTATGCTTTTATTAATTTTTAAGTAAGCCATTAATTGTTAAATTAAGGTTTTATTGTTATGTAACAGATGTGGTGATTTCTTTATGATACATTAACATCTACCTGGAGATGGTTATGAGCAGATACAATATTGTTTTGTCTTTTACCCCAGAAGTCAGATGCT
>NW_011390162.1:0-564 GCF_000754665.1 Bison bison bison
TAAAGTGAATATTGAGATAAAGCAAGTCACAATTTTTTCTGTTTCCTGTTGCATACAAAAGTTACGTTTACACTCCACTGTAGTTTGTTAAGTGTGTAACAACATGATGTCTAAAAAAAACAATGTACATTGTTAGGTAAAAAATACCTTATTGCTAAAAAAGTGCTAATTGCTAAAAAAGTGCTAACCATCATCTGAGCCTTTAATGAGTCTTAATGTTTTGCTGGTGGAGGATCTTGCCTCAGTATTGATGGCTGCTGACCAGTCTGGCAAGTGGTTGCTAAAGATTGGGTGACTGTGGCAATGTTTCCTGCATTAGCAGGTGGTTTCTTTACCACTGTACCATGTGGAAGCCCAGTATAAATGATGATGATTTGAATGTTTCCCCATTATAATTTTTAACATTTTGGGGCTCTAGGAATTCTCACTAATAATTTCATATTTAAATTGCAGGGACAAATTATGTTATTCTCAGGGTGTACAGATGACAACATTGATATTAATTCATATTTTTGAATTATTAATCATGTACCAGCCACCCTCCACTTTGCATGCATCATTGTA
>NW_011390163.1:0-502 GCF_000754665.1 Bison bison bison
CCCCTGCCCCCTGTGACAGTCCACTGCTGACCCATACCTCCACAGGAGATGCTCAGATACAATTTTGTCTCAAGTCTCTGTGGGGTCCCTGGGTCCTGGTGCACACAAAGTTTGTTTGAGGCCTCTGAGCATCTCTTTGGGGAATGGGGTTTGATTCTAAACACGAATTTGCCCCTCTGATCATCTTGCTGTGGTTTCTCCTTTGTCCTTGTATGTGGGGTATCTCCTTGCAGCCACTCCAACACCATGCAGCTGCCACTCCAGCACCTGTCTTGCTGGGGCTTCTCTGACCCTGGATGTTGGGTATGTCCTCACAGCCGCTTCAGCACAGCATGGCTGCTGTAATTATATTACATTAGCAAAGTAATGCTCAAAATTCTTTAAGCCAGGCTTCAACAGTACTTGAACCATAAACCTCTAGATGGTCAACCTGGATTTATAAAAGGCAGAGGAACCAGAAATCAAATTGCCAACATCTGTTGGATCATCAAAAAAGCAAGAG
>NW_011390164.1:0-645 GCF_000754665.1 Bison bison bison
CAGCCACAGAAACAGGAAACTAGACTATCTTTATTATTCAGTCATTTCATGCTTCCCTGGGGAAATGATTTAAAATGCAAATTTTTTTAAGAGCTAGAGAATTCAGAATTTGAGAGAATTTAACATACATCAAGCAGAATGTTGGCTCATTTTCTTTTTTTAAAAAATTAATTGATTGATTTTAATTGGAGGCTAATTACAATATTCTGGTGGTTTTTGCCACACATTGACATGAATCAGCCACAGGTGTACATGTGTCCCCCGTCAGAAAACGAAATCTCAATCCCCCTGTTATAATTTGACTCAAGATGATATTTTATGGTAAATACATCATACAAAACAGAGTATTCTTGTATGCATTCCATCAAAGAGAATCAGAGAATACAAAAATTAGCATTGAAAAATCAGCATTTTCGTGTATCTGTTCTGAATTCACAACTTACATGAGTAAAGTTGAGTTTAGAAGTTAAGGGATTTCACAGAATCACACACATTATGCTAAAGCTGGTACTAGAACCTACTTGGATGCCTAAGCATATTTCAAATAAACTGGTATTTATTACAAATGCATTCCAGATTTGCTACAAGCAGAAATTATAAAAGAACCTGAAAATTATTAGCTGTTGCTTAAAGTACTTATACTCA
>NW_011390165.1:0-538 GCF_000754665.1 Bison bison bison
CTGTGATGACCTGTATGCAGGTCAAGAAGCAACAGTTAGAACAGGACATGGACTGGTTCAAAATTGGGAAACAAGTACATTAAGGCTGTATATTGTCACCCTGTTTATTTAAATTATATGCAGAGTACAAAATGAGAAATGCTGGGAAGAGTAAAACACAAACTGAAATCAAGATTGCCAGGAGAAATATCAATATCCTCAGATACGCAGACACTACCCTTAAGGCAGAAAGCAAAGAGGAACTAAAGAGCCTCTTGATAAAAATGAAAGAGGAGAGTGAAAAAGCTAACTTAAAACTCAGCATTCATATGGACACCTTATCTTCGACAAAGGAGGCAAGAATATACAATGGATTAAAGACAATCTCTTTAACAAGTGGTGCTGGGAAATCTGGTCAACCACTTGTAAAAGAATGAAACTGGACCACTTTCT
Source organism: Bison bison bison (assembly GCF_000754665.1). Classification (NCBI taxonomy): domain Eukaryota; kingdom Metazoa; phylum Chordata; class Mammalia; order Artiodactyla; family Bovidae; genus Bison; species Bison bison. Next base: position 433 of record NW_011390165.1, read on the forward strand.
AACACCATACACAAAAATAAACTCAAAGTGGATTAAAGATCTAAACGTAAGACCAGAAACTATAAAACTCCTAGAGGAGAACATAGGCAAAACACTCTCCGACATA
>NW_011390166.1:0-579 GCF_000754665.1 Bison bison bison
GCTGGGTCGGAAGCAGCTCCCTGGATGTCTGGTCTAACTCTTCCCTCTGCCTGTCTTCTGCTCCCCAGCTGCACAGCCAGCTCCTGGTGGCCAGGACAGGCTCCGAGGGTCCGCTGTTTCTGCAGACCCCCGGCCCAGGCCTCGTCACAACGTGGGGCAGGCACTGGGGCCTGACTTCAGCTCTGCCTGTTACTGCCGCAGCCCTGGGGCCAGCGCAGGCCTGGGGCCAGGGCACTTCCCAGAGGGACGTCTGGGGGCTTCTGACTAGGCCTTGCTGCTGCGGGCTCTGCATCCGTCCCACAGGGTCCTGCTGTCTCCTTGCTCTCCGCCCCGTGTTGTGGGCAGCGGGCTGGGCAAGGGGTGTGGGCTGCTTACAGGCTGAGAAGGCTGGCTCTGCATTTCCTAACCAGTTCGGCAGAAACCGTGCACTTTCCTGGAGAAGGCAACGGCACCCACTCCAGTGCTCTTGCCTGGAAAATCCCATGGACGGAGGAGCCTGGTGGGCTACAGTCCATGGTGTTGCGAAGAGTTGGACACGACTGAGCAACTTCACGTCACTTCGTGCACTTTCCATGTAAA
>NW_011390168.1:0-419 GCF_000754665.1 Bison bison bison
ATAAAAACCATATGATCATTTCAATAGATGCAGAAAAAGCCTTTGACAAAATTCAGCACCCATTTATAATTAAAACTCTTCAAAAAATGGGCATAGAAGGAACCTATCTCAATATAGTAAAGGCCATATATGATAAGCCTACAGCAAACCTTATTATCAATGGTGAAAAACTGAAAGCATTGCCCCTAAGATCAGGACCAAGACAAGCTACAGTCCACAGGGTCACAGAGAGTCAGACACTACAGAGGGACTAACACTTCACTTCATATATATACATATGACATTTAGTACAAGATATGCAGATGACACCACCCTTATGGCAGAAAGTGAAGAAGAACTAAAAAGCCTCTTGATGAAAGTGAAAGAAGAGACTGAAAAAGTTGGCTTAAAGCTCAACATTCAGAAAACGAGATCATGGC
>NW_011390168.1:4720-5060 GCF_000754665.1 Bison bison bison
TCTTCTCTAGACAGGAAACACAAAAAGGGTGTATAAACTCGAACCCAAAACAATACAGTAAATGGCAACGGGATCATACTTGTCAATAATTACCTTAAACATAAATGGTTTGAATGCCCCAACCAAAAGACAAAGACTGCCTGAATGCATACAAAAACAAGACCCTTATTTATGTTGTCTACAAGAGATCCACATCAAAACAGGGGACATATACAGACTGAAAGTGAAGGGCTGGAAAAAGATATTCCATACAAATAGAGACCAAAATAAAGCAGGAGTAGCAATACTCATATCCGATAAAATAGACTTTAAAACAAAGGCCATGAAAAGAGACAAAGAA
>NW_011390169.1:0-703 GCF_000754665.1 Bison bison bison
CAGTCCTGCCAATGATACCCCATGGTGGGTGCTGAAAGTCCTGACATGAATTCCTTCTTTCCTCTGGGGTCTTGCCACTGGCTTTGGGGGCCTGAGGGGCAAAAGTGTGCATCTGCATCTGAGAGAATTTGAGCAGTCTCGCTGAAGCAAAATCTCTGATTTTGTCATAGGGGATCTGAAACCAGGTGACACTCAGAGGGAAACTGCGTTCCAGGTGACCATCTTGGACGCTCCTGGGCCCAACCAGGGGCTGGCTTCCTTGGCATGTGGGCTGTGTAGGCAAACAGACACGCGTAACTGTAGGGAGTCCTACCTGGGCCTAATGAGAACAACTGAAAGAGAGTCTTGACATTTAGCAAATCACTGTGGCCTGGGTGGTTCAAGCCCTCTTGGTGCCTTTGAGATAGAAAAGCTGCTTTCTGCCCAAGGGAGGCATGAGCTGTGGGCCCAGAAAGGAAAGGTTTTGCAGGGCATCATCTGTTCATGGACTCCGTGAGCGTGGGTAGTGTTAAACAGAAGGGAGGACGTGTAGGAATGCCACCTTACCTTTATGGCCTCAGGTTCCAATCTTTGTATCTGAAGAGACCCTGTATCCATGTGCACCTTTCTCAAAACATTGGATAAGACCCAGGCCTATCACAGTCTCTTGGGGCTCTTGGAGGCTCAGGCGTCTCTTTGGCCTTTTCCTGCTACATGGAGATAG
>NW_011390170.1:0-748 GCF_000754665.1 Bison bison bison
ATCTTAGAACTAAAATAGATTACTATGCCTATACACAAGGAGACTCCTATATCCTGTATGACCTCTCCCTAAACATTCTTTTAACAAATCTATTTTTTAAAAATATTTATTTGGCTGCATTAAGTCTTAGTTGGAGCATGAGGGATCTTCAATATTCATTTTGCCATACGGAATCTTTAGCTGCAGCTTGCAAACTCCTAGCTATGACATGTGGGATCTAGTTCCCTGACCAGGGATTGAACCCAGGCCCCCTGCCTTCAGAGTATGGAGTCTTAGCCATTGAACCACCAGGAAAGTCCCTAAACAAATTGATTTTAAACAGCTATTGCCCAGAATTCCACTTCAGCTCAGGATGCAGAAAAGATAAAATGTCCTTTTCTATACTAACAACTATAAAAAGGCAAATAAACAACAAAATCATAACTTTTCTTGAACACACCAGAATGCTGAGGTCACAGGACAACAGAGTAGCCTAAAATCCAAAGACAACCCTTCCAAGGAGAGATGGAATGCTAGCACTGATTCGCCTATAGCACAACACAGGGGTAAAAGATATGCAGTGCCATAAAGCAGTAAGGAGAATTGAGCTAATTTTAAAATTATTTTTGTAAAGTCTAAATGTGGAGTAGCATGATATTATAAACCTTGGAACAGCAAAGACCAGCAAAATTGGCTTTCACTCAGGCTGCTTGCCAAAGACTTACATCTGGTGATAATGAGAAAGAAAGGTGACAGGGCAGAACACCAG
>NW_011390171.1:0-633 GCF_000754665.1 Bison bison bison
AAAAAAAAAAAAAAAAAAAAAATACCCTGTGTCCAAGGGCAAAGGAGAATCCCCAATAAGATGGTAGGAGGGGTGAAATTGCATTTAGAATCAAACCCCAAACCCACCAGAGACACTTGGAGGGCTCAAACAAAACCTTGTGTGCAACAGGAGACTCCACAGAGACTGAGCCAGACCTCTTCGAGTGTTTGAGTGTCTCCGTGGAGGTACAGGTCAGCAGTGGCCTGCCACAGGGGCAGGTGCTCTGGGTGCAGCAGACCTGTGTATAGCATTAGCCCTCTTGTAGGAGGTGGCCATTTATCCCACCATAGAGCCACCAGAACTTACACAGGACTCGGGAAACAGACTCTTGGAGGGCACAGACAAAACCTTGTACACACCAGGACCCAGAGACTCCACAGAGACTGAGCCAGAACTGTGTTTGAATGTCTCCTGTGAAGGTATGGGTCAGCAGTGGCCTGCTGCAGGGGCAGGGGTTCTGGGTGGAGCAGACCTAGATATGGCATAAGCCCTCTTGGAGGAGGTCACCATTAACTCCACCATAGAGCCACCAGGACTTACACAGGACTGGGGAAACAGACTCTTGGAGGGCACAAACAAAACCTGTGAGCACCAGGACCCAGGATAAAGGAG
>NW_011390172.1:0-552 GCF_000754665.1 Bison bison bison
AAAATGCTCAGGTTAGAGAATTAGAACATGAGGCTGGCTACCCGTGCCTGCCCGCTTGGTGCAGAAGGGAAATTCAATACAATCCTCAAAGCAGCAGAAATGATCTCCATCAAGACTGCGTAATCCAGTCAAGTTAGTGACACTTCAGGCCCCAGAGTTCTTTCCCACCGTGAGCTCTTCCTCCCCCTGGCCTGGCTGCCACTTGGAAGAGGAGACTATAGGATGGTGTGTGGTAATGGACACACGGGACACCAGGGCTGCCTTTTTAGCCGAGCGGCCTATCAACCCTACCGCCCAACACACACACACACACACACACACACGTGCGCGCGCACACACACACACGCGCGCGCGCGCACACACACACACACACTCACTCACACACACACACTCCATTGGGTCCCCGACAGTAAGTCTTTAAGACTGGGCAGCACAGTGGAATTTGGGCCTTGGGGTTAGGAAGACGTTGGGTTTAAACCTAAATCTCCCACTTACTAGCTTGGTAGCCTTGGGCAAACTATTTTCCTCCTCTGCATCTATCTTTCTTCCAAT
>NW_011390173.1:0-617 GCF_000754665.1 Bison bison bison
ATGGGAGGGTTCAGGGCCTGGTCAGCCCTGGGTTGACCTTGCTCGTGTTGCCAGCAGCTCATCAGCAATAACATGTGGGACGATCCCCTGAAGTATTACCTTGGGAAGGATGATTCTTCCATCAGAGATAACTGACAGAAACACATGTGGTGAGGCGGTCAGGAGATAGGCCCTGAGGGACAGCCTTATCGTAGCTGGGACACTATCCTTTCCCAAATGGGGATGCTCAGGCTCATACAAGCTGGCTGCAGAGCCAGAATTTGGGTTATGCATGTAGCAGGTGACTTGCTGAGACTGAGGGCATGGGGGACTCGGTGTGTCCGTGAGTGAAGTAAGTCTCCCTCAAGTCAGCTATGGTTGCAGCACAAGAGTCCTAGGTGATACCTAGGTGATACCCTATTCCACTAGAGTCCTAGAGGTAGGGTGAATTAAGTGTCTGTGTCAGAATCATCCGTCCCTGGGTCCTGCCATCCTCCAGCCTCCTGCTGCTCACTGAGTTTGAGACTAACTGGGCCCTTCACTCCCGCCCTTACCTGCGATGGCCTGTCATTGAAAGTACATCCTCTCGGTGGTCCCAGTGCACCTGTGTGCTGACTTTGGGATCGTTGGGTGAATTT
>NW_011390174.1:0-589 GCF_000754665.1 Bison bison bison
GCCATCTGGTCCTGGGCTTTTGTTTTTGGGGAGATTTTTGATAACAGCTTCAATTTCAGTGCTTGTAATTGGGTTGTTCATAATTTCCATTTCTTCCTGGTTCAGTTTTGGAAGATTGAACTTTTCTAAGAATCTGTCCATTTCTTCCAGGTTATCCATTTTATTGCCATAAGGTTGTTCATAATGGTCTCTTATAATCTATGTTTCTGCATTGTCTGTTTTAACCTCTATTTTTTAATTTCTAATTTTGGTGATTTGATTCTTCTCTCTTTTTTTCTTAATGAGTCTGGCTAGAGACTTATCAATTTTGTTTATCTTCTCAAAGAACCAGCTTTTACTTTTATTAATCTTTACTATTGTTTCTTTCATTTCTTTTCCATTTATTTCTGCTTGGATCTTTATGATTTCCTTCCTTCTATGAATTTTGGGGGTTTTTTATTCTTCTTTTTTTTCAGTTGTTTTAGGTATAATGTTAGGCTGTCTATTCGAAGTTTTTTTTGTTTCTTGAGGTAGGATTCTATTGCTATAAACTTTCCTCTTAGGACTACTTTTGCTGCATCCCATAGGTTTTGAGTTTTTGCATTTTAAT
>NW_011390175.1:0-525 GCF_000754665.1 Bison bison bison
AACAGCCTACCATGATTAGGAGAATAGCTAGTTAAAACATAGTGGAGGCATAGGATGTAAAATATAATACAGCAACTACAGAGACGGAAGTACATATACCGATATTGGCATGAAATGACCTTCAAGAGGTACTGCTAGGAGAAAAAGGGTTCAGGAAAAGTATTTTCAGTTTTTTGCTCATAATACATGTGTGCATGCATATTTATGCCTTCACCATTTCTGGAAGGATGTCCCAAGATACTGATAACAACAGTCCTTGTGAGTAAAACTGAAACTGGGACTGAATTTTATAATTATTTGACATTATTTTTAAAGTTAGCATAAATTTGCCTTCCTTTATAGTAAAAAAAAAAAAAAAACTCTCTCTTTTAAAAAATTACACTTAAAAGAGCCCTGTCTCCTCTCCTGTCCTTTCCTCTCTCTGATCCCTCTCGTCAGAGGAACACAACCTCGAGTCAAGAGCAGTGACCTGGGACCAAAAGCCTGAGAGGGGGTTAAGAAATGGCTGCTCGACTGTTCTTTCTC
>NW_011390176.1:0-629 GCF_000754665.1 Bison bison bison
CATTTTTGTACTTCTCTAGTGGTATGTGGTGATGGGTTTCGGGACACATGAAGCCATAAGATCAACATGGCTCTCATCTCCCTGAGATGTACATTTTATTGAACTATCTGTTGGAAGAAACATTATCTTGTGTATTTAGATATTTTGTGAAGTATAATTTGAAATCTCAATTTTTAAATGGAAGTTTAGTTGATTTACATTATATTAGTTTCAGGTGTACAGTATAGAGGCTGAATATTTTTTAGGCTATATTTCATTTAAAAGTCTTCTCAACATAATAAATATGTTTCCTTGCACTGTATATCCTTGTAGCCTATCCCTTTTATACATCATAACTTGTACCTCTCAATCCCACAGTTTTCATACAAGAAACTTTAAAGAAAATTCAGCCCCATGGAAGGTTGCACCGCTTATAGTCCTTGCTCTTTTAGGAACATACACTGCTGTTCTCCTTTGATGGGATGTTTGGCTGGACTTTTTGAGATATGCTATACTATATCTAGCCAACTCTCTGGTATTAAATGTATCATAAATGACCAAGGATTTTCTCACTTTCAATTATTTGGGAGCATTTTGAAGCAGGCATATAAATAGTTGTGTGTGTGTGTGTGTGTGTGTGTGTGTGTGGT
>NW_011390177.1:0-564 GCF_000754665.1 Bison bison bison
CTGTTTACCTCATTTATACTCTTCACAGAGCAGCCATTATTTTGTCAGACAATTTTTCAAAATGCTGGTTCTCTGCAAAAGAATTCAAGGGCTGTAAGATTTCTTTCCATAATGTTCCAGGACTGCCATAAGCCTGGAATCTTGGGATCTGCTCCTTCAGAGACTTGTTGGCTGCCCCCTATCCTAGACTATGCTTTTGGGGGGGGCCTCAAAACACAGCATTTTAACCATTTTCCTTCTCTCCGTATCTTTTTTTTTTTTTTAATGTCTCCTTTTTTTTTTTCTATTAAGAAAAAATATTACCTTTAGACTGCCTTCATCTGATTTCCTCTTCAGCCACCCCTTACTTTTGGTAACTACAAATCTGGTTTCTTTTTCTCCCAGTGTGATTTTAAAGTATAACATAATCAGTGTCTTAAAAAGTAGCATCAGAGGTGGTCTAACTGAAACTAACTGAGGTTGAGGAAAAGGACGCCTTATCTCATTTATTAACAGAGTTGCTGCTGCTGCTGCTAAGTTGCTTCAGTCGTGTCCGACTCTGTGTGACCCCATAGATGGCAGCCC
>NW_011390178.1:0-561 GCF_000754665.1 Bison bison bison
CTATTCTTTAACCAAAGCTGTTCTCCTGAGGATATCCCTGAATCCAACCGGTAGGTCCAGAATTTTCCTTTCAGTATGTTAATATAAGGAGCAGTCCAGGAGCAGCAGTTAGTCAACACCACAGCTTGCTGCCCTGTTGCCATCTCTCACTGAAATTACCAGGTGAGTTAAAGGCAAGCCTGTCCTCCCAGTGAGGGGACTGGATTAAGGTCTGCTCAGAGGCATGATGTTGGGCAGCTCTTAGGAGCTTCTGAGTCTCCCAAGAGACTAGAAGTTATTCTGTCTAGAAGTTTGACCCCCAGCCATATCAGAGAGTCATTTGCATCCTTTCTAATCATATCTACCATATCATTAAGGAGAAGTGTGAGAAAAGACTTTACACAGTGCCTGCCTTAGCCCCAGGCTTTCTCATTCACCCCTCAGGACAGCTCTGGGTTAGAGATGAGTCCCATTTCACAGCTATAAGCTCCTCCTCTTATAGCTTCTGTCCCCTGTCCAGATAAGTGGGAACTTGGGGTGAGGTTCTGTCCCTTGCCCTCTCTGGAGGACAAGGGAGCAGCC
>NW_011390179.1:0-669 GCF_000754665.1 Bison bison bison
GCCTAGGGACAGGGATGGGCTAAGTAGAGAAGAAAGTAATACAAAGGGAAAAAATGTTTTTGGAGGGGATGGGTATGGTAACCATTTTGATTGTGGTAAGGTGTTCAGGAAAATGTAAACATGGATTTATTTTCTAATTTAAGGACTGGAAAAGCAAGTTTGGAGTGGAAGAATCCTGAAATAATTTAAGGTCTGGAAAGTGCTTATCAACTTATTACCCAAATAGCTTTTCTTTAAAATGATACTAAATCAAAATGTTCAAGATTTTTTCTATTTAATGTGGTGTTGTCTTTTTTGCATTCTTGGTCATATTTTACAACTAAATCTTTGTATTCTACAAATATGCTTTTTTCTGTACTATTAGTAATGTGCATCTCCAGTAAGGTCCTGCTTTTCAGTTTGCCAGTACAAGAGCCTGTCTGATTCTGATGTGAACCACTTCTAGGCACAAGTATGTGTCAGAAGTCTTAAATTTAAGGAACATTCTGGACTAGGCACCTGCTGTTGCGAAAACAAAAAAGCAACTAGCAGTTATTGCAAATTTCAGTTGATAAGTCAAAGACTCAAATGTACAAACTGGGTTTGTACAGACTGTTCTGTTACCAAAAAGCTTCAACCAATTCCTGTCCTTGGTTCTTTCTTCCCAATACCACTTCGTCCCTCAAGATC
>NW_011390180.1:0-677 GCF_000754665.1 Bison bison bison
CTGATGCAAAGAACTGACTCATGAAAAGACTCTGATGCTAGGAAAGATTGAAGGCGGGAGGAGAAGGGGACGACAGAGAATGAGATGGTGGGATGGAATCACCCATTCGATGGACATGAGTTTGAGTAAGCTCCTGGATTTGGTGGTGGACAGGCAAGCCTGGCATGCTGCAGTCCAAGGGGTCACAAAGAGTTGGGCAGGTCTGAGCGACTGAACTGAACTGAACTGAACTTACTGAAGAAAAGGAGCAAAATATAATTAATTTCAGTTCCATTGTAATCGTTGTGTTAGTCACTCAGTCGTGTCCGACTCTCTGTGAACCCAGAGCTTCCCTGGTAGCTCAGATGGTAAAGAATCTGTCTGCAGTGCTGGAGACCTGAGTTGGATCCCTGGGTCTGGAAGATCCCCTAGAGAAAGGAAGGACTGCCTACTCCAGTATTCTTGCCTGGAGAATTCCGTCGATAAAGAAGTAAGATCCACGGAGCCAGAAAGAGTTGGACATGACTGAAAAACTAACGATTTTAGTTCCATAGACAGGAACAAGGTATGAGTTTTGGAGATGAAGGTAAGGAATGTGGATGAAAGGGAAACACAGCGCTGATGGTCTTAGAGGGAAGTACCACTTTTGAAACTGGCTTCACAGCGACCCCTGGTGGCCGGAAATGTAAGGAAGCCAA
>NW_011390181.1:0-652 GCF_000754665.1 Bison bison bison
AAAAAGTCATCAGTGTATCAAGACCATAGTATGAGATTTGTAAAAGCACCAACTATTCTCATATTGGTGTCTGGTAACAATAATTTGTGGAAACTCCACAAATCAGGAGCAAAATGAATTTAATCTCCATAACAATAATTCATCATTTGGCAAGTGTTAGACAAAGATATTGAACAGGAAGAATCAGTGGTGGGTCTTAGCAGTGAGGGCCATGGAGACGCAGTAGTTCCAGAGCACCCAAATGTAAGGTGAACCTCAGATTCTCCCGTGTTGGTGCAGCAGTAACCTAAGAAACCTCCCCTGTGAAGAAAACGCACAGGCGTTCATGTTGAGGGCCCATGAGAGGGGTCAGAGCTCTCGAAACTCCTGGGAATGGGCAGATGCCCCAGTGATGGAGATTAAAGGATCCCAAGTCAGAGTTCAGGTCTGAGATGACCTCAGCCAGACCCCAACCTCAGCCCCCGAGCTTCAGGGCAAAGAGACACTGTGTCCCTAGTGATGGGGACATGAACTTCCTGTTTCCTTTGAGACCTTCTCCTGGGAATGAGCTGCTGGAGGGACTTTAAGGACGGAGGGGACAGGAGGAGGCTCCATGCCCAGGCAGAGCCCCCGATGACCTGGAGTCAGGGTGATAGCAGCAGCAGGTCCAGCA
>NW_011390182.1:0-531 GCF_000754665.1 Bison bison bison
AAAATTCAGTTGCCTGTGGTATTTTAAGTAGTTAGTATAACCCTGACATTTATATTGATAATTAATACAGGTCATTAGTTACTCTGTGTTTTAATCACAGCTAGTATTTTCATGTTTTAATGTTATTCTTGTTTTAAGTCATAACTCTGGAGACAAATACATATGAGTTGTATATATGTATTTGACATATAAAGTATTTAATATATTATGTTTTGCATTTACTATTGTATTAATTTGTACTATTTAGTAATTAATTTTTAAGTAATGTTTCTTTTATGTACCTGTTCTGTTTTACACATATTAGTATACATCTAATATGATTCTCTAGATATATATTCGTTTGCACTGTACATAGGCTTATTCAGTAAGAAATAGAGTATTTTAATGTTTCATGAATGGTCCTATATGCTTTACACTGTTTACGTACCTTTTTTAAAGGACAGCTATATTTTCCAGATGAATTTCAGTGTGGATTATAGCTTTCTAATGTCTTGAAATACAGTGATAGTGAAAAATGAATAAAAACCTATT
>NW_011390183.1:0-656 GCF_000754665.1 Bison bison bison
GGTTTTTTATTTTAATGACAGTCTCCTTGAAAAATACACTTCACAAAGAAACACAGGTCCTTATGAAAAAGCTTATTCATATACAAGTCTTATTTTTGATCAATACATTCCATCTTATATAATGGTAATCTCTTTTTTTACAAATTAAAAGAAGGTATATAATGCTTATATTTTTACAGATGATCCTAAAACCTACCTAAAGTCTTCACATGGACAGGCTTTTAACAAATTAGAAAATTTATTTTCAAAGTATTATTAATATTGAAATATGAGGGTTTTACAGGTAAAATAAATCCGTCTTAATCTCAGGAACAAAAATCACATAGTGATGGAAGCATTCTTAAACATATGCTTTCAAAATTCTTTCTCCAAACCATGAATTTTCTTCAAAGGCCATTATTTTCTCATTTATTAACAAAAAGTATCACTTTCATTCAAAAAGATTGACAAAGTGGGTATCTTTTGTCAAAAAAAAAAAAAAATGCTACTAGATAACATATCACCAATAGCCTTTGTTTTTAGCTCATGATACAGCCGAGAAAGAGTTCAAACCAGGAGGGGGCATACTGTTTTTCCATTTTCTCGCTCTTCTTATTGGCTTGAATTATTAGGATCATCTTGACCAGCAGTTTCTTTGCAGAAAATATATTAAGTCA
>NW_011390184.1:0-513 GCF_000754665.1 Bison bison bison
AATATTCTCTTGTCTATAAAAGATTTAACCATTTCAAAAACAAACAGAACCAGATGTCCTCTTATTTCCTGTCCCTTGTAGTTAACTGTAGCTGACTATAACTTTACTTATGGATTTTTTTTTCTCCTGTGCCCTTCCTATCACCCATTTGCCATAAGGCTCGTTTATATAAAATGCTGACCTATAAGGAAATCCATGTATCGGACTGAAATTTTTTTCTAGAATAACAATTTCAAATAATTAAATAATGGGTCTTATTACACCCTGAAGCAGCATCTTTTCTGCATTCTCCATAATGCTAGATCTGTTTGGAATTACAGAGAAATTCTACAAAATGACACATAGAGTCCAGTATTATAACTGTTTAATTGAAACACAGTCTTAAATATTAATATAACCTCAATATAGCCGTTGCTTGAAATTTACAAAAACAAGAAAGAAGTACCATAGACTTAAATAGTTGCCATTTGTATTCTTATGAAGAGTTTTTATTATTTTCTGAGCATCGGCCAA